>NC_056600.1:525351-582194 GCF_018340385.1 Cyprinus carpio | reverse complement strand
GAGGAACATATTTTTCAGTGATGATAGGGTTTGGGACTGTTTACCTGAGCAGAATGATTCCGGCATCTCTAGTATGATTACAGTAATCTTTTACCCCATCCCCCTGACATACAGTCCTTTAAGGTGGATTCTGAACCAAACAATCTATGTGACTCATCCAGATTGGTCCTGATCCTGGTCCAAAATGAGCACCATGCAGAGCATCTACAGGTTCTCCACAGTCCAGCTCTCTACACACCACTGCAGCATCAGGCAAATCCCAGTCATCATGACACACTGTTCCCCACTGACCTCTGTGAAGAACCTCCACTCTACCAGCACAGCGACTGTGACCACCAACCAGCCTCACATTCACACTGTCTACTCTACCAGCACAGCGACTGTGATCACCAACCAACCTCACATTCACACTGTCTTTTGATTTATTGTAATCTAAAACACCACATAATCAAAATAATTTTAACAATTTTCAAGCAATTTACAAACACAATATTTATGAAAGTAATGCTAATGTCTGAAAGTAGGCTCTAATATCTCTTTTTTAATGCTGTACTTACCAGCTGTGATGAGTATTACAACTAAAGACAATAAAATGAGTGTCAGGCATCTTCCCATCATCCTCAGCATGATTAACTCAACACCCAGTGTACAAGTGTTCTCCACAGCTATGATACAGAAGTACAGGCATCCTCTCAGCCCCCTTAATGAGAGAGAAAGAGGCCCAACACCCTCCAATCACACTCACTATTACCTTATTAGACACAACAGAGGAAATCATCAAACAACTTCAGTGACAAATCAGAGAACACTTTTATGATTTTCTCCATATATATCAAACTGTCAGTGCTGATGAACTCCTCCTCCCCACACATTAAAGACGCCTCACTGAGGGGATGCGTGAGGGGATGCACACACACACACACACGCATCCACACACACAAACACA
The DNA here is from genome assembly GCF_018340385.1 of Cyprinus carpio. NCBI lineage: Eukaryota > Metazoa > Chordata > Actinopteri > Cypriniformes > Cyprinidae > Cyprinus > Cyprinus carpio. The sequence goes on along the minus strand of NC_056600.1, from coordinate 581,248 downwards.
CACAGGAGGCAGGAAACTCTCCAGTTTATTTACAGCATCAAAGGCAAACACCTGCAGAAACAAAATAAAAGCACTAATAAATAACTGCAAATGTTCTAAAAATGTCTATTAGTTATACATATGTTAGCATGACATTAAAGGGGTCATATGATGTGATTTCAAAATTTCCTTTCTCTTTGGAGTGTTACAAGCTCTTGGTGAATAAAGAAGATCTGTGAAGTCTCAAATCCAAAGAGATATTCTTTATAAAAGTTGAGACTCGTCCACGCCCCCCTGAAACGTCTCGTTCTAACACGACCCCCACATCTCTGCGTCAGAGCTTTTATTCTCATTGTAGTATTGTTGTTGCCTCCGCTGCCATGTGTATAGACACCTGTGTGTTTCACTGTGAAAAGCGAAACTACTTTGTTTGGCCTTCCAAAAGAGGACAGCAGAGAGAGTCGGTGTGCTCATTGTTTGCTACAGCATTCTGTACTATTCATCGTTTCTTAGTACTATAGAATGTGAATCTGAGCTGTCCTAAAGCTACTTATAAGAATACACTGTTTGCCACACTTACAAAATTGATTACTAAATGACTCTCCCACTTGACGGACAGTGGATAACTCTCAGGGCACTGGCATATTATGGTAAACAAATAGACATTTACAAGCAAAGCATCAGTCTGAACTCCACCCTGTGTAGAGCATATGTTGTGCTGATGCTATCTACAGAAAAGCAGTAATGATATAATAATCGGATGTGCTTTCACCATCTGTCATGCTAGATTAGCCTAAGCAACAAGGAGTTTTTTTTAAATTATCCTTTTAAGAAATTAGTGTGTTTTAAAATAAGGTGGTTTTAGCAGTTATCCATGCAAGAAAACAAGTTTTATGTGTGGGATTTAGTTTTAAAAAAACCACTGGTTTGATTTTAAGCTCAGAATAAAATCAGGGCGTGCTACAGCAATATCTGGGATGTTTCTTTACATTTAATTAGGCAATAAAATTGTATATTTGTACATTTGATGGTTTGTTTTCAAAAACCAATTAAAAACAACAACAACAACAAAAAAAACAAAAACAAAAAAATAATACTCTGTTAATTGACGTAACCTCAGCTCCCTGAGATACGGGAACGAGTACTGCGTCTTGCTAGACGCATATGGGAAAAGTCTTTTTTTCTCCTGAACTGAAGCCTTTCTTTATTCACGCAGTGAAACTGCACGGCCATTGGTTCGAGCAGTGTATTAAAAACTAACCAATGGCTAGGCAGTGGAGCTGCATGAGCCTATGGCGACAAAGCCCACCAAGTCCTGCCAAAGCCCGCCAGAATGGGCGGGGCGTCTGGCTATATAAGCGGCTAGCTCAGTACTCGTTCCTGTATCTCAGGGAACCGAGGTTACATTAAGTAACTGAGTCCATTACCTTTCGATACTACACTCGTACTGAGTCTTGCTCAATGCATATGGGAACACTCCATGCTATGTAGTGGAACAACTAAGATATTAACTTCCATAAGCAATCTTTGCCCCTAAGAAGTTAACAATAATCCAAGGTTAAAACGGGTTGAGCTTCCTGAGGTCACACCCTGCCTGGTTAATCATTCCAAAGTACTCCTGTAGCTTCGAGACTAAGGGGTTCGAGCGCTAACAGGTGAATTGATGCCAGAGAGCTTGAGCGAGATACGGATTTGTTTACGCAGTGCATGTCACTTCAAGTGGAAAGGACCCTGGCCTGTAAGGCCGGGACTTCCAGTTTATGGAACCTTGCAAATGTGGATGGTGAGTCCACAGCCGGCTGCCTCACAAATATCCGTGATGGACACACCACTGGAGCATGGCCAGGATGAGGCAATACCTCTAGTCGAGTAGGCCCATCGACTCCAATGGGGCATTGAAGGCCCAAGGAAGAGTAGGCTAGTGAGATGGAGCCTACTATCCATCTAGAAGGCAGTTTTCAGCGATAGCGACCGAATGCTAGCAGACTGGTAGCGGCTCGAAGGCGGGGCGCTTCAGGGCCCTCAGCACCGTGGGCAGATCCCATTAAGGGACGGTAGGGGGACAAGGCGAAATCAGCCTCCTGGCACCCCTTAAAAAGTGGCTGACCATGCTGTGTCTGCCCACCGGTTGGCCCTCGATAGGGGTGTGAAAAGCCGATATGGCCGCCACATAGACTTTAAGTGGCTGACCCTGAGCCCATTCCAGGAGGCACTCTGCGAGAGTGAAGAGACGCTTCGAAGAGAAGCTGCCCTGGTGATTTATGTAGGACACCATAGACATGTTGTCCAATCGGATTAGCACATGGCGTCCTTTTAGGGCTGGCAGGAAGAACTGACAGGCTCGACATACTGCTAGCATTTCCAGGAAAAGTCGGCATGCCCCCCCCCCCCAAACATGAGTTGGAGGCGTCTGTCGTGACAACTGTTCTCCTGTAAACCATTCCCATGGCCACGCCCTGTTCCATCCAACGGGGGTTCATCCAGGGGGCCAGGGCTGTTACACAGGCCTGACTCTATCTGATGTGCAGCCGTCCGTGATGCCACGCATGTGATGGAACTCGTGGTTTCAACCAGCGCTGAAGGGGATGCATATGAAGCAGACCCAACTGTAGCACCAGCGATACTGCTGCAATAAGGCCCAGCATCCTCTGAAACGCTTTGAGAGTGCGAGCAGAACCGATCTTTGAAGGAGGTCGCCAGCCTCCGTATAGCCAGAGCCCGATCCGGCGGAGTCGAAAGCGATATTCGCTGGCTGGGGAACCAAACGTGCTCTGGGCAAAATTCACTTCCCCTGAGTCCGAGGCACTCCAGGTGGCTGAGGAGGAGGGTCTTGTGTGATATTAATTCTGGCTGGAATGAGCCAGTCATCGAGGTAGTTGAGAATGCAGATGCCCATCTGTCTCAGAGTGGAAAGAGCCGCATCCATGCACTTCGTAAAAGTGCTGGGGGGGGGGGGTGTGTGGGAGGGCAGTTTAACTGGCCACACGGGGGCAGAACACTTCTTTGCGAGCAGGGGCAGCAGCAGAGCTGGAGCACACTTGGGCAAGAAATGTTGCATAACCTGGGATGATTTTTTTGCCTCATTGAAGCGCTCAGTGAATCATTCCTCAGATCCCTGAGAGTAGCGGGGTCTAAGCCAGACTCGTCCAGGATGCAAGGATCTTGGCCTGAAAGATTTAGAGGACCCCCATAGGATGAAGTGCCGAAGCTGCCTGTCCAGCTGAAGTGTAAGAACATGCAGCGAGAGTGGACGTGGTCCTACACGGCTTGGACGGATGAGCAGCCTTCGCTCTCCAGCCGATGGCCGTGGGCAGGCAGAGGTGCGCGGCCACTGACTCATCCAGGGGAGGTGGCTTGTCGTACCCTTTCTTTTCAGCACCGTCGATGGAAGTTAGGGTGGAGGAAGAGGCAGTACGGAGGCGTGCGGAGTAGGGGGCGCGCCACGACCTCCGGGAAGAATGGAGAGCCATGCTGACGAGGGGCCTGGCGGTGCCCCGGCAGGAACCACTCATCCAGACGGCTGCGTGAGGATTCCTCTGGCGGAGACCACTCTTAACCCTGCTCTTTAACCGCTATGGAGAGGATACGGAGAAGCTCGGCATCCATCCCATCCTTGGTGGTGCTGGCAGCGGACGATGATGGGGGGTGGGGTCAGACACCGAGCCTTACAACTCCTCTGCGTCCGATGCTGCTATGGACATGCTGTCATCAAGCAGCTCGTCCTCACTTCCTCCAAATGAGATCACGTCACTCGCACCAGCAGAGGGACGCTGATCAGACTGGGAGAAGAGGATGGGTGAATACTCTCTCTGCGGTGAAAATGAGGTACGCGGGATCTGGGCGAAGAGGATGGGTGAATACTCTCTCTGCGGTGAAAATGAGGTACGCGGGATCTGGGCTTCTCAGGTCCCCTGGGAGGAAGAAAACGGGAGGGCGTGTTTTCTTTCTGAAAAGAAAGCGACCCGTGAGTGGAAAGAGGCGAGAGAGAGGCTTTCACAGTGGGAAAGTGATTCATGAGCGGAGAGGCATAAAGTTATTGCAATGAGAACAAATAGTTCCCGTGTACGCAGCTTCTGCATGGGATTTCCCCAAGCAGGAAAACGACTCCAGTAATGGCCAGGCATTTGAAACAACGCCTTGCTCTTTTAGAAAGCTCTTTTAGAATTGCCGGATGACGGCAGGGGAAAAAGGACCTGAACTGCTGTGTCGCGAAGTGGCGGAGAAGCAGGTCAGCCATGCTGAGGAGGTCCTATTCCAGCTGCGAGGCGTGTCAACAGTGAGCGGCTTCGGATCAGCGTAGGATGAAGAGTCGTCGCTGAAGGAGAACAAATCTCTGACTATTCTGTGGCGAGCACCCCACTTATATAACCAGATGCCCCGCCCATTCTGTCGGGCTTTGGCAGGACTTGGCGGGCTTCATCACACCATAGGCTTGTGTAGATCTGCTGCCTAGCCATTGGTTCATTTTAATACACTGCATGCTAATAGTCTTTTTCCCATATGCGTCTAGCAAGACGCAGTAAGAGTGTAGTATCGAAAGGAAACTGAATTAGTGCTTGCAATGGTGTTATTCAGATTTGCTTTAAACCCTCAATCGGTCCTTGGGGTCAATATGACCCCAATCAACTTTTCCTTAGTTAAAAAATTTTTTAGGGTCAATATGACCCCACATTGAAATGAATGTCAAAACAAACAAACAAACAAAAAAATCCATAATCTGGCATAAATCTGAATATTTCCCCACAGAAATTAGGGCCTGGTACTAGAGCACAAATGCAATGTGAAAGACATGCTCACTCACACATACAGGTATCAGCCACAAATGCAGAACAAAGATATTGTAACGGGGTGAAGAATCACACGACCTTCAATAAGTCCCCGGGCTGGGTGAGGGTGAATTTATTGAGAGGTGAAGTGCCGATGTGCTCCATGATCCACCTCTGTCTTTCCTCTGTGTTTCCAAGTGCTGGGTGTCCATGTCAAGCTCACGTGCTGGGGCTGGCCGGTCACACACTGCTTTCTGGAAGACAGGTATGAGAGGCATTAGCATGGAGTCTTCTGGAGATGCGTCTCACCAGTGTGTGTCATGCGGTGGCTTTTGTAGTCGTGCTCTAACGAGCTTCAGCTGTGGCCGGCCAGACCGTGCTGAGTGTGCACAGGTGTTTCCTCTGTTTCCAGGGCGACGCTGGTGAGTGCTCAGGACACGCGTCACAATATAAAGGGGTGAGACCTAATGCACGTCACATGAACACACACAAACACACAGACACTTTCACTCTCTCTCTCTCTCTCTCTCTCTCACACACACACACACACTCTCACACAGACACATGAACACACAAACACACTTACACACAAACACACAGGTATGACTGCTACAGAGAGCATTTGTATAGAATGTGGCAAATAAAATCAGCCCTAAATGCAGAACAAAAATATATAGGGGTGAGACCTAACACACACACCTCGGCCTTGAGTGAGCAGAGGCCGGAGGCCTAGAGTGAGCCGCGGCCAGCTTGAGTGAGCAGAGGCGGGCGGATTCTACGAAGGAGCGCACCTTGTGCTTGCGGCAACCACATGTGACGACCCCGGCCTGGACTCCGCGTCGTCCACGATAAAACCCGTTTCGGTATTCGGTATGTATTTCCTCAGTGACCAGCACGGATCAGCTCCAGGCATGACGAAGCGGATATCGTCCTCTTTTGGAAGGCCAAACAAAGTAGTTTCGCTTTCACAGTGAAACACACAGCATTTATGGCAGCGGCGGCAACAACAATACTGCAACGAGAATAAAAAGTATGCCTTCTTTCTTTGCGTGAACATCTGGGCGCCATAATGCAAATCTTCCCACATACTGACATAGAGATGATGTGGGGGCGTGTTAGAACGAGCCGTTTCAGGGGGTGTGGACAAGTCCCTATTAGCTGATGTGACTCAAACACCCTTCTTCTGCATGAGACCTTGCCAGTAAGGTTGACTGAAGCCACCAAAGTAATTATGCATGAGACCTTGCCAGTAAGGTTGACTGAAGCCACCAAAGTAAACTGGGTTTGTTCATAGCGCTGGGTTGTATTTAAACCAGCATTTTTTAGATTTTTTCACCAAATGCTCCATAGGGTGGTCTCTGCACAGTGTCCTCTTTTGAAGACAGACTGGTTGTCATTAAGTATATTGTTCTGTGAAAGAAAAGAGCTGACTGAATACAACACTTTCAAATGTTGTATCAAATTCACTTTCAGAAAACTGGTGGTCTACAATTTTCAGCTGCTGTGGGATTAAATGTCTGCTGTATGAGTAGTACGGTTACCTGAGTCTGCTTAAATGCAGTGGGTAATTTCCAGTAGTGAAGGATGTGCTGATCTGAGTGAGAGCGGGTAGCAATGTTGGTGAGATCTCCTGAAGTAGGTGAGAATGAATAGGGTCTAGCGGACAAGTTGTTGGATGGCTGGCACAGAGAACATTGGAGACCTAACCTCCATAAATGGAAAGAACGAAGGGAATAATGAAATGTGTGTGGATGAAGGTCACCTGTGGGTGAGTGGTGTAGAGAACTGGTTGCTGATGGTTGCCATATTTTCAGTGAAGTAGCTGGTGAAGTCATCAGCAGTCAGAGAAGGAGTGACAGGAGGTGGAAGGGGGGAAGAGAAGAATGTTCTGAAATCCAGTCTCAGGGTGTCTGAGGTGTTGCTGATTCTGTTTTGGGAGTAGGCAGCAGAAATACTAGAAGAGAAAGAGGAGAGGGGAGAATGGTACTTTTTCAGGTCAGTCTTGCATCATTTGCTCTTAGGAGCTCTGAGCTTCGTTCAATGGTCATTGAAAGCATCTGTAAGCCAGGGGTGCATGTGGGTGTTGCATGTGTTGGCCTGGAGTTTAGAGGACAGATAATATCAAGGCAGGATATTAATATAGAGCATAGAATGTTTGTTGCTTTGTTGACATAAAAAGAAGTGGTTAGTGGGGGAGAGGTAATGCTGAGACCACAGAGGAAAAAGCATGTACTGTAGGTGAGAGAGAGCAGAGGTTGTGATGAAAGGATACAAGAGGAGGAGTCAGTGGTGAGCATGAAGGCAGAGTGACAAAGAATTGAAGAAAGAATTGATCTGAGAGATGTGGAGTAACCAGATGGTTGCCAGTGGTGGTGTTTTGTGTTAGGATGAGGTCTATAGCTTATTGCCTGCATTGTGTGTCACAGGGGTGTTTCTGTTTTCTGTTTCAAGTCAAGTGAGGCTAGAAAAGTTAGGAAGTCAGTCACTCAAGGTTTGTTTTAGGTGGATGTTTAAAGTCACCAAGAACTACCAGCAGAGTTATTATTATTATTTATTATATATAAAATATTTCAATTCAGTGTAACTACAAAAACTTTACTTTACAACATTATTTGTAAAAATGTCTGCAAAGCTAAATTCAAACATTGTGAAAGCAAAGCATTATTTAGGAGATTTTTAATATTGTAACACAAAACATTGGTTGATTGCAAAAAATAAAACGTATAGTACAGTCACTTAAACTCTGTGAACACTTTTAAAAGCTCTAAAGTATTTAAAAGTGCCCCTATTATGGGTAATGAAAACGTTCATATTTTGGTTTTGGGAGTACCCAACAACAGGTAGACATGCACACAAGGTCAAAAAAAACACTTTCATTGTCTTATAATAATGCATTTATATTTTTTACCCTTATTTGCTCAACAATTCATTTTTCCAAACACCCTCCTTTGTGTGACACTAATCTGTGGTGATTGGTCAGATTGGTTGATTTCATTTCCATTTCAGCATGCCTGTATTGCCTGATAAAGGCCCTGTCTCAATGGCATCCTAAACCCTCAGAGTCTGCACTTGCGTGAAGTAATGCCGCTTTGATTGTCGGGTAGAAGTCTGCTGTGGAGCTTGCCTCAGTGCAGGCTCAGCAGAAGTGCATCCAACAACAAAAAAAAAAATAAAACAGTATTTGAATAAACCTTTCAGAACAAAAACCTATTTTATTTTATTTATTTGTTTAGCCCCCCTCCCCCCCCCCCCCCCCAAAATGGAGTTTTGAGGTTACCCTGAGCAGATGACTCCAGCACTCCTACTATGACACACACCATTAAAACCCCATGTGACTGATGTGGACTTCAGTGTGGACTCAGATCCAGAACACATAGCATCATCTATCCAGACTGGTCCTGATCCAGGTCCAGTTTGAACAAAACTTGAAGCATCAATTCATTTCCCTCTACACTGAATCAATATTGAACTCATGAGAACAGTTGTTTTTCATGTGATGGTGATGTTGGACAGAGGTGAATCTGAGACTCATTTCCTCTGCACTGAATCTCTTGTGTCCACATCTGACCGTCTCCTTTGTCAAAGCAGCTGCTCCCAGCACCTGTACAGGAGCCCCACAGTGCAGCTCTCTACACACAACCTCTGCATCCTGCTGGTCAAAGACAGCGTCACACACTGACATCCACGACTGATCATGAAGTATCTCTAACCTCCAGAGCAGCGAGAACCTCCAACAAGCCTGACTTCTGAAAGAACACAGATAATTATAGCTTGTATTTTTTGCTAAAAATTATTTTTATATATAAAATTAATTTGTGTAGACCCTTAAATTCATAGTTTAAAGAGGTCAACATTTTGAAATTTAGAACTCAAACACAACTATAATTTGAAATATGGATATTTTTCTTACAAAAACATATGGATTTGCTACAGAAGGCCTTTATTCACCAGAGGTCAACATTTTGAAATTTAGAACTCAAACACAACTATACTTTATTTGATGACTTGTGGACTATTCAACTGCAAACACCTACTGACTGCAATGATAGAGCTTGGAATAGCCAGGACAATTTTTAATTATACTCGACTGGATTTGTCTGAAAGAAGAAAGTCATATAACCTAGGATGCTTCCAGGGTAGTAAAACAAAGTCTAATTTTTCATTTTTGGGTGAACTAATCCTTTTAGTATAATGTGTGGAAATAACATTGCTTCATCCCTTTTTTTACATTTTTACATACCAGCTGTAATGAGTATTACAAGTGAAGACAGTAAATTGAGTACCAGATATCTCCTCATCATCCTCAGCATGATTAACTCAACACCCAGTACAAGCTTCTCCGCTCTGATGATACAGAAATACAGGCATCCTCTCAGCCCCCTTAATGAGAGAGAAAGAGGCCCAACACCCTCCAATCACACTCACTATTACCTTATTAGACACAACAGAGGAAATCATCAAACAACTTCAGTGACAAATCAGAGGATGCTTTTATGAATTTCTCCATATATATAAAAATATATGGTGCTGATAAGCGACCTCCTACTTCCCACCCATAAAGATGCTTCTCTGAGGGGAAGAACACACAAACATACACTGTGAAGAAGTCTTACATGAGACTTGCAGGAAACTCAAGGAAACTCACTAGTTTATTTACCAGAGATGAGATCAAAAAAATCAGAATCACTACTAATAAACTGCTCACTACAAAAATCCAAAAACACTATTACTTAAAATAACATTTATTTATAAATTTAAAAAAATCTGGCTTAAATATGGATAAACCCAGCCGATTTGGTTTTGGAAATGTTTAACCCAACTTTCTGGCCAGTATCCCAACCGCTGGGTCAAAACAACCAAGTCGCTGGGTTTGTCCAGCATTTTTTTAGATTGCACTTTATAAATTTAATGCTACCATCAAATTTCAAAGCAAATTTTAGCAAATAGATATTAATGAGGTAGTCTGCCCTTTGTCTGTTTATTTATGACAAAGTTATAAAGGAAATTTATAAAATACTTATAGATTTAATTTAGAAAAATAGGCCTCAAAAATTAAAAAGAGATATATTTTATTTCTTTAGATGGTTTAACAACTTTTACTGTGTTGTGTCTGTGGTTGATGATTTTGACAATGTTCTAACTTAGGACAAATTTTAGAATTGAAATGACTTCCCAGTTCCATCACAAGGAATATAAGCTATCCCAGAAGGTTTGGTGTAACTAATTATAAATCACCTAATATTTAGTAAGGGTAACATTATATATCCTCCTGCTTTTTACTTCAGTGGTATTGACATTTAAGACAGGAAGTGCAACAACAGGCATATTTACAACATTTTTAAATGAAAAGAAAGATCTCCCAGATGAAAATTCTACTGGGAAATAGATTGGAAATAATATCGGACAAATACCTGGCTTTTGCTGAGCAAGTTTTTGTATATCCAACAAAGTTAAGAAAGTTTATTATAAAATCTACCGTTAACTCCAAAATACTCTGATATTGATGAGACTTGTTCATTTTGTGGTCTTGTGGAAGAAACAGCTGCCCATTTATGAATTTATTTATTGTTTGTAGCATAACCAATAAATTTTTTTGGGTGCTTTAAGTTCTTGCATTTTTAGCCCTTCAAATGTGATTCATAGTCTTTTCTTTCTTTTTTTTTTTTTTTTTTATGAAAACCACAGATATGTTTCTCTTAACGTTTAAACATCTAAACATGTTTTTATTTATTATTTTAAAATGTGTATGCAAAATTCTTTGTTCACAAGCAAAACAATGGTAAAAGTTTTTTTTTCTTTGTCTCAATTTGCATCTAAATTTTTCTTGTATTTAACTCTCTAATTGCATCTGTCAGACTTATAAACTTTTTTACTGCAAATGTCTTATTAGAGATACAACCATTTTATTTTCCCTGATCATGTATTATATGTTCTGATAACGTACAAGTTTATGTTTAAAACAGAGATGGCGATAAAAAGGCAAATGTTCCACATTGCAAATTTAATAAAGAAGACAATTTGAACTTGTCATCATTATTGTTGTCTAAATAAAATTTAAAATATTTGAATTGAAATTTATTTATAAGTAAAAAATAGAATCATTTTTATTTTTTGCTAAATGCACTCATAAGATAAATACATTTACAATACATAGCAGTGTGCAATAATATTTTCTTTCAAAAGAATATAACTGTTTTCATAGAGCAAAAAGCATGTTGGTCATTTTGTTCTGCAGATGCATTTGACCTGGACACCTTAAGCTTATTAAAATGATCACATAAATGTCAAAATACAAAAGAACACGTTAAACACCCTGTCTTTATATGAATTTGTTCTATATTTGTATTGAACTGATGTCCATGTTTTCTATTAATGTCTAGTAATTGTAACAACAGCAAACACTGGCTAAATGCAGTTGTGTCGGTACATTCAACATCTTTAAGTGAAGAGCAACTAAAAGCAGTAATACGATGTAAGGCAGTGGGTGTAGTCACTGACTTAAAGAGTCCCTCCCAGTTTTCCTGGCTCCTCTCTCAAATAATCATAGTCTGCTGTCAGAAAACAAGAGCAAATGTTTGCATTGCATTATAATTTTAAGTGATGAAAACTAGACATAATCAGTGTGAGGTAAAGCACTTCACAGTAACCTACCAGACAGGTCTACCAGACATCATCATACTCCTCCAGATCTCCCTCTGATATAAAAGTGTCTGTCATTAATTACACTAACAAAATCCCACAGTGCACTTCAAAATACACTAATATTTTACAATATATAATATAAAAACTAAGTCTATATAATTTATATAACACTATAATGAACTATAGTAAAAGAAAAGAAAAACACTGGACCAGTCAATTTGAAAAAGTAAATACAAAACTCACACCTGATTTATTATTGGAGAGCCGTCTTATGATGACAACATCATCATAGCTTTCTGATATGTCACCTGCAACAAAAATAAAAAATAAAATGTGACAATCAAAAGGCACATAACTTGATATAACTTGATAACTTGATTATAATGATAATATAAATAAAATACCCATAAAATTATACATGCATATTCAAATAATAAAATGAATAATTAAAGAAATAAACCTGTAGTATGATGTGTCAGTCCAACAGTGATTACATCATCATAATTCTCTGGTGTGACTTGTTGCTCTTTAAATGAGTTAAAAGCAAAATCAAGAAAGGGTGTGAATTAAAACTTGATTTTACTGTTCACAAGCTCAGTAGGTTAATTAACTAAGTGAAATCCTGTGATCAAGTTACTGATTCACTGACCTGTTGGACCTGTGGTGACATCATTATAGTAAGGTGTGCCTCCTACCGCAGATTCTGAGAAATTTAAATAAAAACAAACCTTTAAAATAACAATGGACATTGTGCTCCATTTTCTTTCACTGCTAAATTTAAAGATAGGTATCCATCTTTCTCCTAGAAAGCCTATACTCTGTTTTAAATTATGGGATGCACTTCCAGTTTGGGGATGCTCTGTACTAAAAGACTGAAAAAAAATCATTTCAGATTAAAAGGTTGTACTAAAAATAATACTTATCCATCAGTTTGTAAGTTGTAAGTTTTTATTTCATGTTCAGTTTTCAGATGTCTATAGAATAACATGACACTTGGTATTTTAATATGACACGGTATAATAAGAATATCTATAAGAAGAGCTCCTTTCAGTCTGATGTGGTCTTTTCCTCATTATTTTCATTTTTCCTTTGTATTCTGCTGTAACAACATGGGAGGGGAAAACATTTGTGCATTTGTGCAACAAATGCATTTGTGGTCTGACCTCCTGATTTCATTTACAATAGGCTATTTGCCATGAATAATTTACTGGAATGCACTAAGAATCTCTTGTTTTTCTCCCCAAATCCTCACGTCTCTTTCCAGGTTTGTTTTCACATGCTTTAAAATGTAATCATAATCGATTCCCCTTTTTATTTCTAATCCTCTCAGTTGTGTTTATAAAAATGTTTCTAAAACAGATAAATACAATATTTGTTATCTGTTAAAATGTCAGAAAAGACTTGGAAATATTATCACTCGCTAATATTAATGAACATTTTTAAGGCAAGGCCACGTATATATTACTACAGTGACATTTAACATGAGCATGATATTCTTGCAGAAATAATCTAGCGTTTGGTGTTATTCATGGTATATTGAAAGTAATATGTGAATACTTTTACACTTTTAAATTTACTTTTAATTATCAATGGTTTAAGGGTGAGTACAGTATATGTCACCTCATTGTAAAGGTTTCACTGATTGTTTACAGTGTAATCATGGTAAGTTACTCACATGATTCTTTGTAGTCAAAGCTTCATGGGGTGCCGAAAAAAGATGGATACTGTAGTTCCAGGCATGTCTTAACCGCATTACCAATGACTTTAGAAATTCCAAGATGGTGCACTCCTATTACTTATGGATGGAAGAAAAGCGACTTGCCTCATAGTCTACTATGCTATCAATGGCTCAAGCCTCCATTACAGTTCTAAAATTATGTTTTGGAATTAGCAATGGAGGCATGGGGTAAGAAGTGTAAAAAATTAGTCCTACACACAAGTGTGTTTTAACGATAAAAACCTGACGAATGTCTTGAAATACATCATCTGAACAATGTCTTGAGGTTTGGAATAGTGTAGTATATGTGGAATAATAGAAAAAACAATGCAGACCTGAGGTGAATGTTTTCAATTAATTTCAAATTTCTGTATGTTACATTATTACATTTTATTCCTCTAACCTGAAAGAAACTCATCAGCATCTTCGTACCCAGAGTGCTGTTCTTCAGAAAAGACACTTCCTGTGATTGGGAAGCAGAACCACAGAAATATGTTTACAATCACAAACCTCTGGAATATATAACATTATATTATTTCAAATGATATACAAGGTCACATCTTTACAAAAATGAACCATGGTTATTTTAGTTAAACCATGGTAACCACAAATTAATTTGCTACACTGAAGGAAAATTGTGGTTATACAAATGGCAAAGGGTCCACCAAAAACACACTACACTTTTACTATTATAAAACCATGGTTAACTGGTAAGGGCGTACATGAATCAGTGTGATTTTCTCCACTCACCACTCTGAATAAAGTAATACCCTGTTGATCTCAACACATCAGACACTATGACAGCTACTCACCCCTTTTAGTGAAGTGATTGTGTCTCTGCTGAATCTCCTCATAAATGGCCTCAGTCATCGTCCCGTGTCTCCTCTTAGAGAGAGCTGTGAGTGTAGACAGACAAACCTGATGTCAGTTCACAACACATGACTGATCACACACTGAATAAGACACAATATGACAGTCTCTGGATCTCTCCTACCTCTCCTCATCACTCTGTTCTGCTGAATCAGTATAAGCAGTGGCACTAAGAGCAGTAAGAGCACAACTCCCAGAACAATCACAAGCACTGGGGGGACAGAGAGAGACGCTGCTGGAGGAGTTTGTGGAGGATAGACTGATGTTGAGCGCACTGGAGGGAGAAACTGATGTTGTTGTGGCAGGAGTAGTAGACACTGACAAATCTAGCAAAACAGACACAAACACATATACAATAATGCAAATGATTAATTTAAACAAAATATTATCAGCACTGAAATGATCCAGAAATTTTGCCTGACCTACACAGTTGAGTGTAACAAGCTTCTTGCGTGAGCAGTCAGTGTGTTTTTTCAGGGAGAGAGGACAGTCCCACAGGTGAATCTCATTCCCTCTGCATTGACCTTTGTTCATCCACACAAGACCTTCACCAGCACCAAAGACTGAATTCCCATCAGCCCTCAGTGCTGCTCCACAACCCAGCTGTCTGCAGACCACCTGAGCATCGCTGATGTCCCACTGATCATCACAGACTGAGCCCCCACACAGCGTTATGATACACCTCCAGCCTCCCAGAGCACCGGCCCTCACCTCCACTCAGTTTCAAAGGAATATGATCTAAAATACACACATCACAGGCACATAGACAAATTACTGGCAAACAGATTTCTGTTAAAATGCTGGCAGCTGCAGTAGGGTGTAGTGTGTGAATTTGAAGAGAATCCTGTTTGTGCCCCCAGAAGACATATATACAATAGGGTTGTTATTATGCTTTTTTACATTAAATAAATTTACCTGAACAATGTCTCTGGTGGAAAGATGTGGGGCATGACAAATAGCTCCTAGGGGACTCATGACTCTCCTGTTCTGTAGTCACAAGTTAATTTCAATATTATATGTATATTTACTCAAGGATTACTGTTGTAATTTTTGACTAAAGGAAAATGTCTCACCTGAGCAGGTGATTTTGGCCACTTCATCTCCAACACAGTCATTTTGTCCCCACGGTAAAGATGGACACTGCCACAGATTTGAATCTTGTGGTCGACATTTCACTTCATCCAACCAGTTAGTAGCTGATTTCACTCTTGATACTGAATCAGAAAAAACACCAGATCTTCCACAGTTCAGCTCTTGACAGATCAGACTCACTGTGTCTCTGTCCATCTGGTTCCAGCACACATTACCCCAGGATCCATTGTAGAAAACCTCCACATTCCCTTCACAGCCTTCAGTTAATCTGATCTCTTTAAACTCTAGACAGAAAAAAAAAAACACATTTTAAAATCACAAAATAGAAAAATCTGAACATTATGGACATGTCAATGTGTTGTTGAAATATCTCATAATCTTATTTAAATTTTAAGTTTAAATGAAAAACTTATATAAATAAACATAATATAAAAATGTATAAATAAATATTTGCTATTGTTAATTGTTCACTGTTACCTGAGCACATGGACTCCTACATCTTCCTTGTGATTACAGTCATGTTTTCCCCAGCCTGGAGAAGAGCAGCTCCACAGGGACGTCTCATTCCCCTCACACTCCACCTCATCCAGCCATATGGGTCCAGAACCAGGACCAAACCAGGCTGGTACCTGCTGGTTACTGAGGGCCACTCCACACTGCAGCTGTCTGCACACCACATGAGCATCTTTAATATCCCAGGAGTCATCACACACTGTGTTGTGTTCTCTCACAAGTGTAGTTTGTTAATGCAATGAGTTAGTGTTCAGTGATGCATCGAGTTTGATTGTGCTGAAAGCATTCTGTCATGCCTGACCAATGTATGTGTTCGACTACTGGTGTCTGAGGACAGAGAAGTTAAGTAAAAGATACGATAAGTTAATGTTACCCCTGTGTCGGTGTGATCCTTATCAAACGTAACATTTGGCGACAAGGATGGCTGATATCGCACTACCACCTCCTGCTCCTTTCCTTGCTCTACCCGGCGAGCCTCCGATTCCCTGGTCTCGCTGGTTACAGTCCTTTGAGACTTTCATTTTGGCAGTGGGGCTGACTGACGTGAGTGCAGCACGTAAAAAAGCGCTGTTACAGCATTGCTTGGGAGCTGAGGGTCAGCGCGTGCTGGGAGCGCTTGAGTCGGGCACCACAAGCGATTATGACACAGCCGTGGAACTTCTGACCGCACACTTTGCAGCCCCACAGAGCGCTCTCTTGCGACGTTTTCTGTTCCGCCAAAGACACCAGCTTCCCGGTGAGTCCGTGCAACAGTACATAGCCAACTTGCGGGGATTGGCCAGCACATGCAAGTTCGGTGCATTGCAGGATGAAATGATTCGCGACCAGTTAATTGAACATACCAACGATGCAAAAGTGCGTGAAACTCTGCTGTTAGAACCGGATGATTTATCACTGTCTCGGGCAATCACGATTGCATTAAGAATAGAGAGTGCAGCCGCATGTGCGTCGGCTCTGACCAAACAGCAAACAATCGCGGACTACTCGGCCCCCTCCCCCCTGCCATCATCGACGTTACAACCCAACCAGAACGACACATTGGCGGCAGCAGACTCCTCTGCAGTTATGCTACTGAGGCGCCAGCAGCGGTCTCGGCCACGCCCACAAGCACAAACATCAAGGCCCTGTGATAACTGTGGATCTTCATCTCATCTGTCTAGAGCACAGAACTGCCCAGCCCGTGGCCAAATATGCCGCAACTGTGGTAAACGCAATCATTTTGCTTCAGTCTGCCGCTCTGCCCCAGCTGTGCCAGACCCAAACACCCACTATCATTCACAATGTCTACTCTGGGCCAGTCTCATTTAAAGCCTGTTCAGTGCGCCTAAATGATGTGTGTATCCCACTGCTTTTGGACACTGGTGCCAGCGTGTCTCTCCTGAATATGCACACATACAGCACTTTTTTCGGAGCACTGCCACTTTCGGCACCTTCTGCTTCACTCTGTGGATATGGCGACTCAAAGATTGACTTAGTGGGTTCCCTGCAAGTGACTGTTGGGTATGGCAACAAGATGGTGCCCAGCTTTACCTTCCATGTTGCCCGTCGCGGGGCCAACCTGATGGGTCTGGATTTGTTCTCGGCTCTGGGATTTTCTCTTGTTGACATGAAGGGAGCTGCGATCCTGACAGTCTCCACGCCCTGGCAGGAAAAGTGGCCATCCCCTGTTTGACGGCTTGGGCTGCCTTACTGCTTTTTGCCCATCAACCCCTCCTGAACCTTTCCATTTAAACCAGTCATCCAACCACTCCGACGCATTCCCTTGGCTCTACGTGATGGTGTCTCGGCTGAGCTTAAGCAGCTGCTGGATGTTGGCATTATTGAACCAGTGGATGCATCCCCCTGGGTCTCAAACTTAGTGGTAGCGAAGAAGAAATCAGGGGCCCTACGGGGTGTGTGTCGACCTGCGAGCGGTGAATAAGGCAGTGATCCCAGACAGGTTCCCTCTGCCTACCTCAGAAGAGCTCATTGCTCAGTTTCATGGCTCAAACCGTGTTCTCTAAACTGGATCTCAGACAGAGCTACCTACAAGTGCCTCTCCACCAGGACAGCAGAAACCTCACAGCCTTTGTGACACATGCAGGCGTGTTTCGCTAGACACGGTATGCCGTTCGGGACTCAGCTCCGCCCCCAGCTGTTTCCAAAAAATCATGGTGTCGGTGTTGGCTGGTATACCCGGGGGTGGCCATTTACCTGGATGATGTGGTTATCCATGGGCCCACCCCAGAGAGTCATGATGAACGCCTCAGCAGAGTCTTTGCAGCCCTGGCTAAACACAAACTAACCCTCAATGCGGAAAAAAAAAAAAATGTGTTTTCTCTGCACCGTCTATTGAATATGTGGGATTTCGGCTGTCGGCAGATGGCGTCACACCACTTCAATCAAATGTAGATGCCTTACTGGCAATTCCCGAACCCAGCTCAGCTGCGCAGGTCGCCTCCTTTTTGGGTATGACGGGCTACTACCTGAAGTTCCTCCCACATTATTCTGCTACCACTGCCCCACTACGGCGACTGCTGTGTAAGGATGAGCCATGGGTGTGGTCACAGGCATGCTCTGATGCTGTGCGTGTGCTCAAGGTGCAGCTCACCACAGCCCCAGTGTTGGCTCACTTTGATATCTCCAGCCCCACCTGGGTGACCTGCGATGCATCAGCTACAGCCATAGGAGCAGTGCTGTCACAGACCCAGCAGGGTGTTGAGAAGCCCATCGCCTTTGCGTCACGAGCCCTCAATCAGACGGAGCAGCGGTACTCAGTGGGGGAACGTGAAGCATTAGCCTGCATCTGGGCCTGCGAGAGGTGGCACTTGTATCTCTATGGCCGCGCTTTCACCCTAAGAACAGATCACCAGGCCCTGACTGCATTACTTTCCACATCTGGGACAGGCCACCGGCCACTGAGGCTACACCGCTGGTCCGACTGTCTTCGCCAGTATAACTTTGATCTGAAGTTCACCCCAGGCAGAGACAATGTTGTGGCCGATCTACTGTCCCGCTCCACTCAGCCACACCCCACCACACACACCCACACCGACACAGACCAGGTGGAACGGGACATTGTCCAGATGTTACACAGACTCCTCCAGGCCGTCATATCATTACAAGAATTGAAGGAGGCATCGGAACAGGACCCGGTCCTTTCTCAGCTCCGAGTCTATATTCTGAATGGCTGGCCTCAGGGGGTACCAGAAGGGCTGGCAGCATTTTCCAGAATAAAGCAGGAGCTGTCCTGCTGGAATGAAACCTGTGTGGCACGCGGCCTCTGCACAGTCATCCCCAGCTCTCTACGTGCACGTGTCCTGGCAATGGCTCACGAGGGCCACCTGGGTATCGTGAAGTTGAAGCAACGCTGCAGGGACCGGGTTTGGTGGCCAGGAATGGATAAAGACATTGAGGCCCTGGTGAAAGACTGTGCTGCCTGTTTATTGAGCGGTAAGACTGGTCACCAGGCCCCTCCACCCTTACAACCTCTTGCTTGGCCATCGCAGCCCTGGGATCCACCTGCAGCTGGACATATGTGGTGAGATACAGGGAGTTCCTCATCACCAACGCTTCCTAGTGGTTGTCTATGACCTGCATTCGAAATGGCCTGAGCTCATTGCCACCGGCTCTGTGACCTCTCAAGTCATAATTAACTTCCTTGACTCTCTGTTTTCCCGCTGGGGCCTTCCAAACACTATCACTACTGACAATGGCCCACAGCTGATCTCAGCCGAGTTCACAACATACCTCAAAAACAAAGGTATTCATCACATTCGCACGGCATACTATCACCCCCAAGCTAATGGTGGTGTCGAACGCTTTCATCAGTCACTGAAAAACAGTCTCAGAGCACACTTGTTCCAGGGATGGAGCTTCTTACGGGCCATCCATCACACACTGCTGCACTACAGGGCCACCCAACACTCTACGACGGGGGTCTCCCCAGCTTTTCTCATGCTTGGCCGTGAGCTCCAACTTCCCCTCGACAGGCTCAGCCCCGCACTGCCTCAGGAACCACTACCGGAAGTCAGGGCCCCTGTCACCCGCCAGCAGAGGAGGATGAAGCAGAAATTTGATTTCTCAGCATGTGTTAAGGTCCCTGACATAACGGCCGCAGATTGGGTCAGGGTTCGCAGGCCCCACAGAGACAACAAACTCGCTTCATATTGGTCTGTTCCTCTTCAAGTTACTCATCAGTTAGGCCCAGCCACCTTCTTGCTCAGCGACGGCACACGGTGGCACGCAAGCCGTCTCCGCAAAGTGCCGCCCCGGCACATACAACAGGCGTCGCACCTCAAGCCACACCCCCTGCTTGGCAGGACACCCCAGCACTTCAGCTGACACCTCAGACAGCCCCTGCACAGGCTCCAGACATGCCTATCAACCTGCCAGCTGAGATGTGTGCCTGCCCGTCACAGGCTGCCCAGCCTCATCCCCGTGTTTCTCCACGGCCTGTCCGCATTCGTTCTCGCCCAGGGCACTTACAGGACTTTGTGTCAACATTTTATGTTTGAAACCCTGTAGGAGGGGGGGAAATGTTGTGTTCTCTCACAAGTGTAGTTTGTTAATGCAATGAGTTAGTGTTCAGTGATGCATCGAGTTTGATTGTGCTGAAAGCATTCTGTCATGCCTGACCAATGTATGTGTTCGACTACTGGTGTCTGAAGACAGAGAAGTTAAGTAAAAGATACGATAAGTTAATGTTACCCCTGTGTCGGTGTGATCCTTATCAAACGTAACACACTGTCCCCCATGAGCCACTGTGAAAAACCTCCAGCCTCCCTGCACAGTCTCCCCCAGAACCCACCAGCCTGATGGACCCACGACCTGATATTCAGAGAAAGAAAAAAAACACATTATTATCACGAAAAAACTGAAAAATCTGTCCAGATGTTGTTGTTCTCACCAAGGCAGGTGATGTACAGCTGTTGTGTAGAGCTGCAGTTGAGAGTTTGTGGAGAGCTGCAGTTCCCCAGATGAGCTTCACTCCCAGAGCACTGGAAGCCGTCACACACTCATGACTGTGTTCAGGACTGGATGAAGAGGAGCCATAGAAGTTCAGCACAGAGCCACAGCCCAGCTGTCTGCCAGACCACAGAGGATTCAGTGAGACTCCAGGAGTCCAGCAGAACTCTCCTCCAGACCTGATGGATGAAAACTTCCAGCTCCCCCTCACACTGTCCCTCTCCAGACAACCGCACCAGACCATCATGAAGAGCCAGAGAGGAATCTAAATAGTGATAGAATGTACTAGTGTTTTTTTTAAATACATTAAAAAGTTTTTTCAGTAACAAAATGCTCTCGAAGTCAAATAAAATTTACCAGAGCAGATGACTCCAACATCTCGTCTGTGAGAACATTCAGCTCGACTCCATGAAGAGATGGAACATTCTGAGAGTTTTGTTTCATTCCCGTCACAATCAAACACATCAGCCCAGATTTCATCACTTCCCTCTCCAAACCAGTCTGATCCCATAACAGACACAGCAATCCCACAATTCAGCTGTCTACAGAGGACTCTGCCAGCTCTCATATCCCAGCATGCATCACACACTGTGCCCCACTCACCGAGGAACTGAAGCTCCACTCTTCCAGAACAAGAGTCTGAGCCTTTCACCAGTCTGAGATCAGTGTAACCTGGACAAAAAAATAAAAAAATAAATAAAATAAAATAAATATTGTCATTACAAGGTTAATTACAGTATGTATCTTTTATTTTATGTTATGTTTATTTTGAAAATTCTTCTCTTAATGTGTGTGACATGGTCAAATAGTTTTTTACCATTCAGTAAGAATGCAAAACATAAGTAGGTTACCCAAAAATTAGAGTTCTGTCATCATTTATCCACCCTCCACTTGTTCCAAACTTGAAGAGTTTGAGTTTCTTTCTTCTGTTAAACACAGAATAAGATATTTTGAAGAATGTTGGTAACCGAACAGTTGATGTTAGTCACTGACTTAACGAGTACTTTTTTTTTTCATTACAATGGATGTCAAGGCCTACCATCAACTGTTTGATTACCAACATACAGGTTTGGAACAACTTCAGGGTGAGTAAATGATCACAGAATCTTTCTTTTTGGGTGAACTATTACTTTAAGATTAATTTTGGTAAATCTTACGTTAAAAAAAATGAAGAGACACTGAATATTGATTCTTTACCAGAACATTTCAAGCCCACATTATTGTCACTGCTGCAGTTGTGTTTGTGTGATGATGATATTGAACAGAATGAAACTGAGATTCATTTATCCTCTGCACTGAATCTCTTGTGTCCACATCTGAGAGTCTCCTTTGTCAAAAGCAGCTGCTCCCAGCACCTGTACAGGACCCCACAGTCCAGCTCTCTACACACAACCTCTGCATCCTGCTGGTCAAAGGCAGCATCGGCACACTGACATCCACGTTTGATCATGAAGTATCTCTAACCTCCCAGAGCACAGATGAGGTCCAGCAGCAAGTCTGGAAGGCTTATGACCTGTTTATATTGCATGAACCACAAGTGCACAGTAGAAAAAACACATAATACAGACGTAATGCAGATAAAACATGTAACAATACAGCTATATTAGTATAAAAAAAAGTTTTCCACATAAAACACATTAATTGTTCGCATAAAAACAAATCCATGGCCAAGAAGTAGGGGGGAAAAAAAATGCTTAATGTTTAGAAGTGCACATTATTTACCTGAACAGATGACCCCCACATTTGCATTGTGAGGACAGCTATTCATGCTCCATCCTGATGACTTACAGTTCTTCAGTGTGGACTCTGATCCAGTACATAGTACAGCACTCATCCATACTGGTCCCGATCCTTCCCCAAAGTCATCATCAGTCAGTGCATCTACAGGTTCTCCACAGTCCAGCTCTCTACACACCACTGCAGCATCAGTCAAATCCCAGAAATCACCACACACTGTTCCCCACTGACCTCTATGAAGAACCTCCACTCTACCAGCACAGCGACTGTTACCATCAACCAACCTCACATTCCTTCTCTCTAAGTGACAGAAGAATACAAAGAGAGACTATGAGTAAAATGTAGAATATTAAAAAGATATTACTCTCATTTTACTTTATTTCTTACCAGCACAGAACAGTCCCTGGAAATTATCATCTGAACAATGGTTTTTATAAAGGGATGTTGTACAGAGGTGAATCTGAGATTCATTTCCTCTGCACTGAATCTCTTGTTGTCCACACTGAGTGTCTCCTTTGTCAAAAGCAGCTGCTCCCAGCACCTGTACAGGAGCCCCACAGTCCAGCTCTCTACACACAACCTCTGCATCCTGCTGGTCAAAGACAGCGTCACACACTGACATCCACGTCTGATCATGAAGTATCTCTAACCTCCCAGAGCAACTGGAGTTTCCAATAAGTCTAGCACCTGAAGTAGCAAGAGATAAGAAATTCAGCCTATCATGCATGTGTTTTGATTATGGGGGAATTCATCCTCATGTTAACCCAAATCCTTATGAATTCCTTTCTTTTCATAGAACACAAAAAAGAGAATATTTAAAGAAAATCCTGGCCAGTCTTTTCAATATAATGCAAGTTAATTTATTTATTTATGTCATTTTATAACAGGATGCACAAGCCTCATATACTCATTATGGTTTCTTATTTTGGATCTTAAGAGAAAAAGAAGGGAAAAAAAACACAAAAGGGCTCCACAGAAGAAAGTCATTCTGGTTTGGTCTGGCATGAGGTAATAAAGTATTCTCATTTTTGTTTAACTACCCCTTTCAGGCAGGTGGATCATGAGTAATATAAAACAGAGTGGGCTTTGGAGCAGATTAACCTGAGCAGATGACTCCTGCATCTTTAGTATGATCACAGAGATATGACAACCCCATTGTACTGTTCCACAATTCTTCAGTGTAGACTCTGATCCAGTACATAATTTGCGATTTGGCCAGAATGCTCCTGATCCTTTTTTTCATACTACAAGTGTTTTTCTTTTCAAAATAAACACATTGGTGAGGCAAAGCTGACGTCTATTTGCGAAAATGTGCTTTGATGTGCGTGTTTGATAACTTGTGGTTAAAGCGCCACTCAGCGGTCAAAAGCTGCAAATGCACTTTGCAATAAAGAATAAAGAAACGCGCTGCAAAAACAGAAACATGCTGCAAAAACAGAACCGCACTGCAAATACAACAACAAACAAAAATAAAAATGCGCTGCAAAAAACAAAAACACGCTGCAAATACTCACAACACAACCAAATAAAGAAACGCACTGCAAAAACAGAAACGCCCCTGCAAATACTCACAACACAAAAAAAATAAAGAAACGTGCTGCAAAAACAGAAAACGTGCTACAGAAACGTGCTGCAAATACTCACAACACAAACAAATAAACGCTGCAAAAACAGAAATGCACTGCAGATGCTCACAACACAAACAAATAAAGAAACGCGCTGAAAAAAACAGAAACGCCCTGCAAATACTCACAACACAACCAAATAAAGAAACGCGCTGAAAAAACAGAAAGGTGCTGCAAATACTCACAGCACAACCAAATAAAGAAACATGCTAAAAAAAACAGAAACGTGCTGCAAATACTCACAACACAACCAATAAAGAAACGCGCTGCAAAAACAGAAACATGCTGCAAAAACAGAACCGCACTGCAAATACAACACAAACAAAAATAAAAATGCGCTGCAAAAACAGAAACACGCTGCAAATACTCACAACACAACCAAATAAAGAAACGCGCTGCAAAAACAGAAACATGCTACAAAAACAGAAACGCGCCGGTAAATACTCACAACACAAAAAAAATAAAGTGCTGCAAAAACAGAAACGTGCTACAGAAACGTGCTGCAAATACTCACAGCACAAACAAATAAACGCGCTGCAAAAACAGAAATGCACTGCAGATGCTCACAACACAAACAAATAAAGAAATGTGCTGAAAAAAACAGAAACGCGCTGCAAATACTCACATCACAACCAAATACAGAAACGTGCTGCAAAAACAGAAATGTGCCGCAAATGCTAACAACACAACCAAATAAAGAAACAATGAAAACATGCTGCAAATACTCACAACACACCCAAATAAAAAACGTGCTGCAAATATTCAGAGCACAACCAAATAAAGAAACGCACTGCAGAATGGAAACACCCTGCAACTACTCACAACACAACACAATAAAGAAAACACAATGCAAAAACAGAAACATGTTGCAAATATACTCACAACACAAACCAAATAAAGAAACGCACTGCAAAAATAGAAAACACGCTACAAACTACTCACAACACAAACCAAATAAAGAAATGCGCTGCAACAACAGAAATACTTTGCAAATACTCACAACACAACCAAATAATGAAACACGCTGCAAATAGGCACAGACCACATCAGAAATGTTTCAGGGAACCGCAAAGTGACGAACATGGCTGGGGCATATTTATCAATGTTTGTTCTGAAAGGTGATAGATTTTTGTTTATTTTAACATCCTCGTAGGATTCCTTTGCCCTTTCTTCTTCTTCTTCTTCTTCTTCTTCTTCTTCTTCTTCTTCTTCTTCTTCTTCTTTTGTTTTTTTATTATTTACCTAAATAAGCTGAGGAAATACACAATTACTGTAGGCTAACTGTGAAAGCATTTAAGCTGGCTAAATTACTTTACAAATTCCTTTACAAAAATTAACCATATGGCTTTACTATTAAAAATAATTAGTTAATAAATACATTTATTATGTAAAAAATAAATAAAAACAAAAAATGGTTACTAAAGTTAAACCATGGTTACCACAAATTAACCATGGATTTACTACACTAACCATAGTTTAACCATGGTATCTGTACAACTGTGGTTATACAAATGATAATCAAAAAATTTCAGTCAGTAATTTTGGCATTGTTGGGGTCCTCCAGTTGTGGTCTGTAGCCCTACTTGCGTTTCTGTACTTGGTTGTGTTGTGAGTATTTGCAGTACGTTTTTTTTATTAATTTTTTTTGTGTTGTAAGCATTATTTGCAGCGCGTTTCTTTATTTGTTTGTGTTGTGAGTATTTGCAGAAACGTTTCTTTATTTGTTTTGTTTTGTGAGCATTTGCGGCACGTTTCTGTTTTTGCAGGGCATTTGTTTCTTTATTTGTTTGTTTTGTGCGCATTTGCAGCGCGTTTCTGTTTTTGCAGGGCAGTTCTTTATGTGTTTGTGTTGTGAGTATTTGCAGCATGTTTCTTTATTTGTTTTTTTTTTTTTGTGAGCATTTGCGGCGCGTTTCTGTTTTTTGCAGGGCATTTATTTGTTTGTGTTGTGAGTATTTGCAGAGTGTTTCTTTATTTGTTTTTTTTTTGTGAGCATTTGCGGCGTTTCTGTTTTTTGCAGCTTGTTTCTTTATTTGGTTGTGTTGTGAGCATTTGCGATGCATTTCTGTTTTTGCAGAATGTTTTCTATATTTGGTTGTGTTGTGAGCATTTGCGGTGCGTTTCTGTTTTTTGCAGAATGTTTCTTTATTTGGTTGTTTGTTGTGAGCATTTGCGGTGCGTTTCTGTTTTTGCAGAATGTTTCTTTATTTGGTTGTGTTGTGAGCATTTGCGGCGCGTTTTCTGTTTTTGCAGAATATTCTTTATTTGGTTGTGTTGTGAGCATTTGCGATGCGTTTCTGTTTTTGCAGTGTGTTTGTTTGTGTTGTGAGTATTTGCAGCGTGTTTCTGTTTTTTGCAGTGTGTTTGTTTGTGTTGTGAGCATCTGCAGCACGTTTCTATTTTTGCAGTGCATTTCTTTATTAGTTTGTGTTGTGGCTATTTGCAGGGTGTTTCTTTATTTGTTTTTTTTTGTTTTTTTGTGAGCATTTGCGGTGCGCTACTGTTTTGGCAGGCGTTTCTTTATTTGTTTGTTAGCATTTGCAGTGTGTTTTTGTATTTGATTGTGTTGTGAGTATTTGCAGCACATGTGCTGTCAAACTGATGATGTTTTCTTAATTGCACTTAATTATCATTTTTGCTTTATGGCAAGGTGCTCCAGCATGCTGGAAAAGGCATTGCTCATCACCAAACTGTTCTTGGATGGTTGAGAGAAGTTGTTTTCGGAGGTTGTTTTTCAGGATCATTCTTTATTCATGGCTGTGTTCTTAGGCTTGTGATTGAGCACTCCCTTGGCTGAGAAGCAACCCCACACATGAATGGTGTCAGGATGCTTTACTGTTGTCATGATACAGGACTGATGGTAGCGATCACCTTTTCTTCTCCGGACAAGCTGTATTCTGGGCGCCCCAAACAATCAGAAAGGGGATTCAGAGAAATGACTTTACCCCAGTCCTCAGCAGTCCAATCCCTGTACCTTTTGAAAAATATCAGTCTATCCCTGATGCTTTTCCTGGAGGGAAGTGGGTTCTTTGCTGCCTTTCTTGACACCAGGCCATCCTCCAAAAGTCTTCTCCTCATTGTGCATGCAACTTTGTAAGGTTTAAAAATTATCAAGTAATTCTGCTTTCCTGTCCCAAACCTTTCTTCAGTAACCATATGGCCAATGTTCCCTCTAATTTTTTTTCTTGCTGAGCAAAACTTTTCTCTATTGGGCGGACATTTCGGCCACCTGTGCAAAAACATTCTTTATACCAGACATGTACAGTGCGCACAAAAAAAAAGTTTGTAACTTTTAACTTTAATGTGCTATTTGTATTTAATTTGACCCGTGACTAAATGATGTACATTTTAGATTACCTGAGAAAACTTTATATTATATATATATATATATATATATATATATATATATATATATATATATATATATATATATATATATATATATATATATATATATATATATAAGTATAATACACTGGCATTCAAAAGTTTGGGATCAATAATGTTTATTAAATAAGTTTCCTTATGCTCATCAAGGCTGTATCTATTTGATAAAAATATTCAATATTATTTCACAAAATAATATTGTGAAGTTTTATTGCAATTCAAAATAAAAGTTTTCTATTTTAATATACTTTAAAATATAATTTATTCCTATGAAGCAAAGCAATTTTCAGCATCATTTCTCCAGTCTTCGGTGTCACATGATCCTTTACAAATCATTCTAATATGCTGATTTATAATCAATGTTGGAAACAGTTACTCTGCATAATATTTTTTTGGGACTTGTGATATTTTTTCGGGATTCTTTGATAAATAAAAAGTTAAAAAGGACAGTGTTATTCAAAATAGAAATTTTGTGTTACAATATACACTACTAAAATGTTTGTGGTCAGTATTTTTTTTTCTTTTTTTAAAGAAATTAATACTTTTATTCAGCAAGAATGTGTTAAATGGATAAAAAGTGATAATAAAGACATATTTTTAGAAAAGATTTCTATTTTGAATAAATGCTGTTCTTTTTAACTTTTTTATTAATCTAAAAATCAAAGAAAAAAGTAAAACGTTCCAAAAAAAAAAAAAAAAAAGTAAAAATATTAAGCAGCACAACAGATTCATCACTGATAATAAATCAGCATATTAGAATGATTTCTGAAGGATAATATGAGACTGAAGGCTTGAGTAATGTTGCTGAAAATTCAGCTTTGCTCCACGGGAATAAATTATATTTTAAAGTATATTAAAAAAGGAAACCAATATTAGAAATTGCAATAATGTTTTCACAATATTACTGTTTTTTCTTCTGTATTTTCGATAAAATAATAAATACATCTTTGATGAGCAAAGACTCCATTAAAAAACAAGGTCAATTATTTATTAGGTTAATAATATAGGCCTAACATAATATAATATCAAAACAAACTGAAGCATTTAAACTGATAGAATAGAATAGAATAGAATAGAAACTGAAGCATTTAAACTGAGATCTGTAAGTTAAAAAAAAAACGTGAACGTCAGTTCTTCTAAAACTATCTAAACAGCCCTATGATGTACAGTTTGCACACTACACCTGTGTGACTGTAAATGTCTCTGAGTTTTGTTACCGTTCTGTGCCCATCATCCGCTGTTTCCAGCACTTAATCAAGCCACTCTTCTTTAATACATGACGTTTTATTTCACATGTCATTGCGTTTGCGTCGGCTCTCGAGTTGAGCTATTTCGTAGGCTACGCAACCATTAAAATATTCGGTTTCAACAGCGACTCATTTGGCGCACATCATTCCCTTTCTATGAAACTGTAAACCGCATTCACCGGTTCTAACTCTATCGTGATATCAACTCTATAGCGGTTTACCCGAGCATTGCAATTCATTCGCTTTCGCAAATAGCTTTCCCAACTTATTTATGCGTGTGCGCGGCACATTATTTCTTCTGCGCGGCAGCGGTGGAAGAAGTGCGCGGCCGCGCGCGCGCGCAGCTTAGAGGGAACATTGATCAGGACCAATCTGGATGAGTGCTTTATGTACTGGAATAGAATCTACATTGAAGAACTGTAGATCAGCAGGATGGGGTATGCACACATGTACTCATAATGATGATGCTGGAGTCATCTGCTCAGGTGAATAACATTGTATACCATTTACTGTGATAAATGTCATAAAGGACATTAAATGACACAAAACTGTAAATCTGATGTGATATTCATTTTGTATTTTTCATATACTCAACAGATAAACTTCAAATAACTGTGATTTGTCTCTTTTGTATCATTTATTAAATATAATATAAACAGATCATAAACATTCCAGACTTACTGATGGACCTCACCTGTGCTCTGGGAGATTAGAGTTGAATCATGGGAACACATGGTACACAGTGTGTGATGCTGCCTTTGACCAGCAGGATGCAGAGGTTGTGTGTAGAGAGCTGGACTGTGGGGCTCCTGTACAGGTGCTGGGAGCAGCTGCTTTTGACAAAGGAGATGCTCAGATGTGGACACAAGAGATTCAGTGCAGAGGAAATGAATCTCAGATTTCTTTCTGTCCAACATCATCTTTCAAACACAACTGTACCCATGAGAATGCCATTGGGCTGTTATGTTCTGGTAATGGAGCTGTATTTTTCCACTTACTGTTATAATCACAAAGTTTGTTTCTTTTTTGTAAAAAAATAAATAAATAAATTGTTCTTCATTAAGGTCACACTGATCTCAGACTGGTAAACGGACCAGACTCCTGTTCTGGTCGAGTTGAACATCAGTATCTCAGTAAATGGGGCACAGTGTGTGATGCATGCTGGGATATGAGAGCTGCCAGTGTCCTCTGTAGACAGCTGAATTGTGGGATTGCTGTGTCTGTTGTGGGATCAGACTGGTTTGGAGAGGGAAGTGGTGAAATCTGGGCTGATGTGTTTGATTGTGACGGGAATGAAACAAAACTCTCAGAATGTTCCATCTCTTCATGGAGTCGCGCTGAATGTTCTCACAGACGAGATGTTGGAGTCATCTGTTCTGGTAAAGTTATCTAATCAAGAGAGTTATTATGCTAATAGTGAAAAAAAAAAAAAACTCTAGGCTTAAATTAGTCATAAACTATTTAATTGTTCTTTAATTACAATATTTTGTTCTACCAGTTCAAAAACACATCACATCTTCTCTTCAGATTCATCTCTGGCTCTTCATGATGGTCTGGTGCGGCTGTCTGGAGAGAGACAGTGTGAGGGGGAGCTGGAAGTTTTCATCCATCAGGTCTGGAGGAGAGTTCTGCTGGACTCCTGGAGTCTCACTGAATCCTCTGTGGTCTGCAGACAGCTGGGCTGTGGCTCTGTGCTGAACTTCTATGGCTCCTCTTCATCCAGTCCTGAACACAGTCATGAGTGTGTGACAGGCTTCCAGTGCTCTGGGAGTGAAGCTCATCTGGGGAACTGCAGCTCTCCACAAACTCTCAACTGCAGCTCCACACAACAGCTGTACATCACCTGCCTTGGTGAGAAGAACAACATCTGGACAGATTCTTCATTTGTTCATGATGAATAATGTGTTTTTCTTTCTCTGAATATCAGGTCGAGGGTCCATCAGGCTGGTGGGTTCTGGGGGAGACTGTGCAGGGAGGCTGGAGGTTTTTCACAGCGGCTCATGGGGGACAGTGTGTGATGACTCCTGGGATATTAAAGATGCCCATGTGGTGTGCAGACAGCTGCAGTGTGGAGTGGCCCTCAGTAACCAGCAGGTACCAGCCTGGTTTGGTCCTGGTTCTGGACCCATATGGCTGGATGAGGTGGAGTGTGAGGGGAATGAGACGTCCCTGTGGAGCTGCTCTTCTCCAGGCTGGGGAAAACATGACTGTCAGCACAAGGAGGATGTAGGAGTTGTGTGCTCAGGTAAACTGTAAACCATAATTTAAATAATAACATTTTAATAACCCGTGTGATAACGATCCAAGCAGTCACAAGGAGGATCACTAGCAAACTTGGGGTCCAAAGGGTTTATTTATTTAAGCAGGTGTGCAAAATAGGCAAATAAATAGGTATAAGAGCTTAAAACAAAGATTGTAATAAAAACAGTCTAAAACTAGAACTGCAAGTACTAAAAACAGTACCAACTCCCCTCTACAATATTGAGGCTGGAGTTTCCCTTGCTACACAGCACCACAATCATGTCCAAGCTCTCTCTCTGTTCACCCCCAACTTCTAGTGGCGGCCATCTTAAATACACCTTTTTTCCCACTCTTCCCAAATTGGAACATACCATTTTTTAAATAAAAATCTCTTGCCTTTCAACTCTCATTATATGCATGATTTAGAGACAAGTTTAAGTAAATAAATACAATTAAAAAGAGAACGAATAAACCAACACATTTGCACTAACATTACCAGTGAAACTCGTGATGGTACTGTAGATATTTTCAGTCTCTCCATCACAACCCATAAATTGCACTCATGATTAGCAATATCCATTGTGTTTGCATTATACACATTAAGAACAGGGTTGAAAAATGTTTGTATGCATTTTTAAAAGAATTCCGAAAGAATTGAGGGTTCATGCACATGCATTTTTCTAGTGTAGCTGGAATACAGTACTGAAACACTCGACAAAGTTCTCCTTATTCCGAGATGCAACACTGCTGCTAACTATTCATATCGGAACACATATTTTAATCCAATTCTCAAATGAATGACTCTGAGTCTGTTCTTTTTAGTTAATAAAAGACATGCATCTTACAATTGCAAATTGTAAAATTTAGATCTATTTGTTATTGAAATGTTTTTATCGTCTGGCAGGGAAATACAGTTTATTTTTCCCCCCAAAATAATATTTCTTAAAAGCTCTAATATATATATATATATATATATATATATATATATATATATATATATTGAAAGTAATTAATGAATTACATTTGTATAAGTTTTTATTTTATGTGGGTTATTGTTAATTTTAGCTATATTTTTTCACCTATCATGTGTTCCCGGGGAATCAAACCCCCAATCTTGCACTTGTTAACGCAATGCTCTACCACTTGAGCTACAGGAGCACATATAATATACATATACAGTGGTTAAAGTGGGATTTGGCAGGTGGGGGAACCCTCAAATTTTGTGTAGGTGCAACAGGGAAAAATTACTCGCCATGGGACAACATATTGAGTATCATGGTATAGAAATAATTTTTGGGACAAGAGTGTCTTTGTTGTGAGAAGTGTCACTGTGGTTATTTGTTTGGTAATTTTTTTTTTTTTATTTTTGTCCATAAACTTGCTGAACACCACAATATGGAACACAACCTTGTTTATCACAATGTAAATTTAAACATAAAAATGGGAAGTCCAAAACTGAATCAAATTTAACATACCAAAATGGCTGAAGACAACTATAACAAAAATAAACCACAACCTAGATAGACCTATTGCAGAGTCAAAATGCAGAATCAAAAGTTTTGATGCATCATAAAACATAAGAAACAATAGCAACAACAAACAACAATGTATGATGGTCCAAATATTGTGGCTATTCTCACATCCACTCAAAATTGGTCCCATATTGACTGGTACTGTGACTTGATTTGCACTGGTTTTCTTTGTGGACAGGCTGTGTGATCATATCAAGGTAATGATAGTTTTGCATTTTTAGATTAGTTTTTATTTTAACATCGTTTTCAGTTTTGTTTTAAATTTCAGTTTAGTTTTAGTTAGTTTCATCAATGGTTTTGTTAGTTTTAGTTTATTTTTTTTTTTGTTTTGAAATTTCATTTCAGTTTTTTTTTTATTTTTTTTTTTTTTTTTTTTTTTTTTGTTGTAATAATATTATATTATTTTATTAGTAATTATACAGTCGTGGCCAAAAGTTTTTGAGAATTACATAAATATTAGTTTTCAAAAGTTTGCTGCTAAACTGCTTTTAGATCTTTGTTTCAGTTGTTTCTGTGATGTACTGAAATATAATTACAAGCACTTCATACGTTTCAAAGGCTTTTATCGAAAATTACATGACATTTATGCAAAGAGTCAGTATTTGCAGTGTTGGCCCTTCTTTTTCAGGACCTCTGCAATTCGACTGGGCATGCTCTCAATCAACTTCTGGGCCAAATCCTGACTGATAGCAACCCATTCTTTCATAATAACTTCTTGGAGTTTGTCAGAATTAGTGGTTTTTGTTTGTCCACCCGCTTCTTGAGGATTGACCACAAGTTCTCAATGGGATTAAGATCTGGGGAGTTTCCAGGCCATTGACCCAAAATTTCAACATTCTGGTCCCCGAGCCACTTAGTTATCACCTTTTGCCTTATGGCACGGTGCTCCATGGTGCTGGAAAATGCATTGTTCTTTACCAAACTGTTGTTGGGTTGTTGGAAGAAGTTGCTGTTGGAGGGTGTTTTGGTACCATTCTTTATTCATGGCTGTGTTTTTGGGCAGAATTGTGAGTGAGCCCACTCCCTTGGATGAGAAGCAACCCCACACATGAATGGTGTCAGGATGCTTTACTGTTGGCATGACACAGGACTGATGGTAGCGCTCACCTTTTCTTCTCCGGACAAGCCTTTTTCCAGATGCCCCAAACAATCGGAAAGGGGCTTCATCGGAGAATATGACTTTGCCCCAGTCCTCAGCAGTCCATTCACTATACATTCTGCAGAAGATCAATCTGTCCCTGATGTTTTTTTTGGAGAGAAGTGGCTTCTTTGCTGCCTTTCTTGACACCAGGCCATCTTCCAAAAGTCTTCGCCTCACTGTGCGTGCAGATGCGCTCACACCTGCCTGCTGCCATTCCCTGAGTAAGCTCTGCACTGGTGGCACTCTGATCCCGCAGCTGAATCCTCTTTAGGAGACGATCCTGGACTTTCTTGGACGCCCTGAAGCCTTCTTTACAAGAATTGAACCTCTTTCCTTGAAGTTCTTGATGAACCTATAAATTGTTGATTTAGGTGCAATCTTAGTAGCCACAATATCCTTGCCTGTGAAGCCATTTTTATGCAACGCAATGATGGCTGCACATGTTTTCTTTGCAGGTCACCATGGTTAACAATGGAAGAACAATGATTTCAAGCATCACCCTCCTTTTAACATGTCAAGTCTGCCATTCTAACCCAATCAGCCTGACATAATGATCTCCAGCCTTGTGCTCGTCAACATTCTCTCCTGAGTTAACAAGATGATTACTGAAATGATCTCAGCAGGTCCTTTAATGACAGCAATGAAATGCAGTGGAAAGGTTTTTTTGGGATTAAGTTAATTTTCATGGCAAAGAAGGACTATGCAATTCATCTGATCACTTTTCATAACATTCTGGAGTATATGCAAATTGCTATTATAAAAACTTAAGCAGCAACTTTTCCAATTTCCAATATTTATGTAATTCTCAAAACTTTTGGCCAGGACTGTAGTTTAGCAGAGCAAACAGAACACTTCCAGTGAAGACCAAAGCAAGACATTTAATTTCATCAAAGTTTAATTTTTTGCACAGATTAGTTAACTCTTGTGCAGACATCTTAATAATAAAAATAAAATAATGGTTTGAGATTGAACAAAAAAATAAATAAATGCAACTTAAAGGCATACAAGTAAAAACTATGAAAAATTCAGACAAAATAATTCATATTAAAGATGAAATCGTTTGTGTCTGTCTGTTTGTGTATGCGTGTGTGTGTGTGTTGTCCTGGTATTCTCTACATTGTGGGGAAATGTCTCTCCACATGGATGATAATATTATTAGCAATGTTTTGTAAAAAACAAAGATAATAACAGCACATTTCAGCCTGTCAACCTTCGTGAAAATATGACATCTCAAACATACAGTAGTATTAGGCTACAATAAAGTTTTTTTGTGCTTGACGGACTTGTTTTGCTTTTGCACCCGCGTCTCGCACAAGAAACTAAAAATGCAGCGCTCAAGTTTAAAGTTCAACTTCTGTCTCATTACCTGTTTTATTTTCCATTTCACTGCCACAGACGCATCCTTTATGATCAGCCGCTTAGGACTAACAACGTTAGCGATATGTTCAAGGTTACGGTCCTTCATTGAGCGGTTAATCGCCTCAGCAACTTCACGCGCAAACAGGCATTTCCCTAAACAGCCACAGGCCAGATTTTCCGCCACAGTAAAGAGCTTATTAGCTAATAACGAAAACGTTTACTGATTTTTGCTAATTAGTATTTTATTTCAGTAACTGTTGTTAGTTTCGTTTCGTTTTTCATTTATTGTGATTTTTTTTTTTTTTTTATTATTCCAGTTTACGAAAAAAAAAATTTGACCAATAGTTTAAGCCTTAGTTTCAGTTTTTGTTTACGAAAATATCCTTGGTGAATTCCTCATTGACTAGCTGATGAACAGAGCCATACCGCCCTGCAAATAATAGTCTAACTCGGAGCCTTGCTCGTTCTTTAACTTGTGTTTTGTTGCCCTGTCTAAATTATGGAAATTTGACATTAGCCTACTTCACCTTAGACTTTTAACTCCACTGCAACATCCACTAGCTATGGCTAGAACAGCAACTGTAAACACCACGACTTGCGTTGAACCGGCGATGCCCTCAAATCAGACAGGAGAACCGTGACTGAGAACATAATTCAATTCAATTCAAGTTTATTTGTATAGCGCTTTTTACGATACAAATCATTGCAAAGCAACTTTACAGAAAATTAAGTTTCTACAATATTTAGTAGTAGCTTATCAGTGGTGACTGTCAGTTTATGTGTATACGGCAGAAATGTTCAGAAAAATCAATCAAAGACATACAAACAGACGATTAACACTATTAACAGCAATTATGCAATCAAACTTGGAGCAAAATTTGGTAGTTCTGTATGTTGTTTCAGGGTTAGCATCATCTGAGGTCCTCTGAGGGGCTGGCATCATCTCTTCTCAGGTGTTCTGGATCCAGACTGGAGCTTGTGTAAATCCTAGTTACCACGGGATGTAAATCCTGTGGCAAAGCAGAGAAACAAATAGAGACATAATTACCGTAGCTGCTGTTCCAGCCAAGTAAAATTAATTAGTTTAACCCAAGTTAAAGAATAATAATGCGCATTTGATCAGATATAACTGCAGTCCAAAATTATGAGATGCATTATTTGAATGCTTGGCCAAAAAGGTGTGTTTTTAATCTAGATTTAAACAGAGGAAGTGTGTCTGAACCCCGAACATTATCAGGAAGGCTATTCCAGAGTTTGGGAGCCACATGAGAAAAAGCTCTACCTCCTTTAGTGGACTTTGCTATCCTAGGTACTATCAAAATTCCAGCATTTTGTGACCTTAGGGAGCGTGATGGATTGTAGCGTGGTAGAAGACTAGCTAGGTATGCAGGAGCTAAGCCATTAAGGGTCTTATAAGTAAGTAATAATATTTTGTAACTGATACGGAAATTAATAGGTAGCCAGTGCAGAGACTGTAGTATTGGGGTAATATGATCATATTTTCTTGACCTGGTAAGGACTCTAGCCTCTGCATTTTGGACTACCTGTAGCTTGTTTATTGAGATGCAGGACAACCACCTAGAAGTGCATTACAATAGTCCAGTCTAGAGGTCATGAATGCATGAACTAGCTTTTCTGCATCAGAAACAGGTAACGTTTCGTAGCTTGGCAATGTTTCTAAGATGGAAGAATGCTGTTTTTGTAACATGGGAAATATGATTTTCAAAAGATAAGTTACTGTCTAATATAACACCCAGATTTTTGACTGTAGAGGAAGTAACAGTACATCCGTCTAATTGAAAATTGTAATCTACGAGATTCTGCGTAATGTTTTCTGGTCCAATAAGTAATATCTCTGTCTTATCTGAATTTAATAGGAGAAAATTATTGGTCATCCAATCTTTTACATTTTTAACACACTCTGTTAGCTTAGATAGTTTTGAAGTTTCACCTGGTCTTGTTGAGATATATAGTTGAGTATCATCAGCATAACAGTGGAAACTAATCCCGTATTTTCTAATGATATTACCAATGATAGAGCGATCATTGATAGAGTGATCATTGGAACATAACACACATCGGGAGGTGAGTTTGTGAAGGCAGGGCCAGGGGGTGATATTACTTGATGCAAAAAGACTCCTTCAGATCAGAAGCACCAGGCTGGCTTCAATTTGACAGTGCACACGTAACATTTTTTTAACTATTGCCTACCATTGCTCTATCATTGATATTAATGAATCTATTTATTTATTAATTTATCTTGACGTGCCCACTTTAACCCCTGTGTGTGTGTGTGTGTATATATATATATATATATATATATATATATATATATATATATATATATATATAAATTAATTCCCTTTCTTTTCCATCTAGAATTTAAAGAGATCAGGTTAACTGAGGGCTGTGAAGGGAATGTGGAAGTTTTCTACAATGGATCCTGGGGAAATGTGTGTTACAACCAGATGGACAGAGACACAGCGAGTCTGATCTGTCAAGAGCTGAACTGTGGAAGATCTGGCAGTGAACCCAGATATTCAGTGGGACTGAAGCCTCATAACTGGCTGGATTATTTTAAATGTCGACGACATGATTCCACTTTATGGCAGTGTCCATCATCACCCTGGGGGCAGAATAACTGTGATAACGAGGTGTCCAAGATCACTTGCTCAGGTAAAATTTTAAACCATTTAAACTCAGTGATATTTCTGTAAATATAAAGAAACATGAAACACTGGATGAATTATTTAAAATTATTTTCATGAAACTGTGATCATGTTATAATCTCAGAGGAGGAAAGTCAAGAGTCTCTGCGGAGTCATCTGACATGTTCAGCATCATCTTACCAGAGAAAGTGTTCAAGTAAGTTTATTTGACAACAAATTGGTTGAAATATTTATTACTTTTACCACATATAAAACTGACTAGCTGACATATCTTTCAAAATAATAATAATGAGTTCCATTATTCGTACTGTGACAGCCCTTGACCAAAGACTATAGAATACCTTTGACTCTGTAAACAACAAAGAATACACTTCACCAATAAGAAATACGAGGTGCTTTCTGCCAGTCATTTGTTTTGCATTTTTAGATTGCTAACATTGATTACAGTATTCTTACTATATGTGCAGTTAAACTTCCTTCTCTGTGTGTTTTTTGTTGTAAATACAATGCATTACAATATTTATTTATATAGTACATTTAAAAACAACCGAGGTTGACCAAAGTGCTGTACAGAATAGAGTAAAACTTAAATAAATAAATAAATAAATAAATAAAAACAAGATTACCAATTTTAAACCACAACAATACTAAAACAATATTCATACTGGTATTGACAGGCAAAATTGTTGAGGGATTTATAAACAAATAATATAATTTTAAAACCAATTCAGTATTTGATAGGGGACTGGTGCAGTGTAGATAAAATAGGAGTCACTGGCTCATTCTTGTGGGTCCCAGAGAGAAGTCTAGCAGCTGACTTTTGCACTAGCTGTAGGTCAGAGGAGGAAGGCTGAAACGGTGTAATAAAAATAATTACAATATTCTTTACAAAAGTATGAATCACCATTTGGAAGTTAATCTATGATAAAAGGGTTTCATGTTAGAAAGTTGACAAAGATGAAAAAAGCATGATTTTTGCAACAGTAATGATCTGTTTGTCAAATTTTAAGTTATGATCAAACAGAAATTCCAGAGTTTCATATGGGGCCACAAAGTTATGGTCAACATCTAGCACACCATATTCCTTGGGCCCAAATAGAATTATTTTGGTTTTATTTTCATTCAAATGTAGAAAATTACTTGACTGCCAAAGCTTAAGTTCTTCTAAACAGGCCAACGGTCATTGAAAACCATTTTTATGCTTTAAGGGAAAATAGATATGAGTATCATCAGCATATACTGTAGATGAAAGGATACTCTATATTTGTTAAAAATAGAAGGCATAATTAGCATGTACAGGATAAACAATACTGGCCCAAGGATTGATGCAAAGTGTACACTGAATTAGGCAGATAGGATCTTAATGTTGTGAACAACAACAACAACAACAAAAACAACAACAACAACTTCCCAAAGTTGTCACAGAGAGAAGCAGAGGGCTCTAGAATAGAATGCACAGAGGGATTTAAAACAGTTAATAATACAGAAAATAACATGAGGTTTATGACAATGTTGTGCTGAATCTGGTCCATGCTGTTTGATATGTGTTTTAGATCATGTTCCTCTCAGACTGAGTGGAGGTAAGGGCCGGTGCTCTGGGAGGCTGGAGGTGTATCATAACGCTGTGTGGGGCTCAGTCTGTGATGATCAGTGGGACATCAGCGATGCTCAGGTGGTCTGCAGGCAGCTGGGTTGTGGAGTAGCACTGAGGGCTGATGGGAATTCAGTCTTTGGTGCTGGTGAAGGTGTTGTGTGGCTGAACAGAGTCGAGTGCAGAGGGAATGAGATTCACCTGTGGGACTGTCCTCTCTCCCTGAAAAACCACACTGACTGCTCCCACAAAGAGCACGCTGGACTCACCTGTGCAGGTCACAGCAAACACTGAGGAATATTATTCAGTTCTTCATTTTAAAGTGAAAACATTTGTATATTCAAGACATTTGCATGAACTGATTATAATTTCAGCATTTTTTTCATTGTCAGATTTGTCAGTGTCCACTGCTCCTGCCACAACAACATCAGTTTCTCCTCCAGTGCGCTTAACATCAGTCTCTCCTCCACAAACTCCTCCAGCAGCGTCTCTCTCTGCCCCCCCAGTGCTTGTGATTGTTCTGGGAGTTGTGCTCTTACTGCTCTTAGTGCCACTTCTTATACTGATTCAGCAGAACAGAGTGATGAGGAGAGGTAGGAGAGATCCAGAGACTGTCATATTGTGTCTTATTCAGTGTGTGATCAGTCATGTGTTGTGAACTGACAGCAGGTTTGTCTGTCTACACTCACAGCTCTCTCTGACTGGTACACAGGACTACACAGGACTCAGTCTCAGAATGAGCCAGTATATGAGGAAATTTATCACAGACACAATCAATTAACTCATAGAGGTGAGGCATCATGACAGAACGTAACTGTAACTGTGTACTGATTCAAAGGGACTCTACAGTGTTTACTTCTCCTCGATTGCTAGCACATAATCATTACCCTTACAATGTTGAAATCAGCTTGGCACCTCATGTTGTATAAAGATCAAGTTGTTGATTTTAACTTTCAAAACATCTTGCAAAGCTGAATCCTACAAAGATGAAATAAAAAAAAAAACATTTCTGATTGTTCTGCTCTGCCTTAACAGGGAGTCTCATCTCTGAAGACACTGATGAGCTTCTCACAGGTTAGAGAGGTGATTTTAACAATTTCATTAAATAACTGTAATCTGTGAAATTCAGAAATTTCAGGAAATTATTGACTATATATATATATATATATATATATATATATATTTAATTATTAAAATTTTGAAGATAGTGAATGAGATCACACCAGGATTATATATATATATGTATTTGGTTGGGGATCCTTAAAGGCACACCATGTCATTTTTCACCGCTAGAGGACAATTTCAAAACAAACAAAAAAGTTTGATGACGCTATGACTGAGTGTGGAATCATGGGAATTGTTGTCTTCATCCTCATAGCCGATGCAATGTGACGGGACTCACGCAGAAATCATGTACATGGATAAGATAATGATTTATTAACGTAGTAGAATGAAGCAGGGTGAGTCTGAAAGCTGTCGAAGCAAAACGAGGCCGCTGAACGAGCGTGACACACGGCTCGAAAGCAGCGGAGCTTTTATTATGCCACAGTCGACTGCTTCAACAGCACTGTTTTATCATACTAGATACATTTGAAAGTTCTGTTATAATGCTACTCTGTGCGGTTGTAACCGCTCTATTAAAACGCACAACATATTAAAGCGTCTTTGGTGTTTTCATGTTTTCTACAAAATAAAACCGGAAATCGAGGGGTTATGATGTCATTAGCAGGTGACACAATGACACTATGGACACGGTCCGTGTCACTAGTTAAAATTGCTTATTTTTCTGTATTTAAACATTCTAAAAAACATTTGGGATAATGTAAGTACACAAGTCAGCAAAATATATAACACTGTTCTAGTGAGTTTTGGATATTTTAATAAAAAAATCTTACATATTGTGCCTTTAAGCACAAATTACAGCATCAGTGTGGTTTGGTATGGAAGCGATCAGCCTGTGGCACTGCTGAGGCACTATTGAAGCCCAGGTTTCATTAATAGCAGCCTTCAGCTCTTCTGTATTGTTCAGGCATGTTGGCTGGCCAATCAAGAACAGTAATATCATGGTGCGCAAACCACTTGAAAGTGGTCTTGGCATTGTGGGCAGGTGCTAAGTGCCACTGGAAAAGGAAATCAGCATCTCCATAAAGCTTGTTAGCAGATGGAAGCATAAAGTGCTCCAAAATCTCCTGGTAGATGGCTGTATTTACTTTGGACTTGATAAAACACAATGGACCAACACGAGCAGATGTCACGGCTCTCCAAATCATCACTGACTTTGGAAACTTCACATTGGATTTCAAGCAGCTTGGATTCTGTGCCTCTCCAGTCTTCCTCCAGACCTTGATTTACTTTTATCTGAAAAGAGGTCTTTGGACCACTGAGCAACAGTCCAGTTCTTTTCAGTTCTTCCTCAGACCAGGTAAGATACTTCTGACATTGTTTCTGTTTCAGAATTGGCTTGATAGCCCCTTTCCTGAAGACATCTGGAAAGCTGTTTGTGCATATATTAGTTGCAAAGACTAAAGTCTCAAACCCAAAGAGATATTCTTTATAAAAGTTAAGACTCATCCACAGCCTCCTAAAATGCCTCATTTAAACACACACCACAAGTCTACGTCACTGTGTGGGAAGAACTTTGGAACGTAACTTTGATTCTCGCTGTTGCTGCCGGCACCTTGTCGTGGATACGCTGTTTTGCTGTAAAGGCGAAAATACTTTGTTTGGCCTTCCAAAAGAGGACACAACCAGAAATCAGTGGTTAAGTTTTATTTACAACACTGTTCC
Source organism: Cyprinus carpio (assembly GCF_018340385.1). NCBI lineage: Eukaryota > Metazoa > Chordata > Actinopteri > Cypriniformes > Cyprinidae > Cyprinus > Cyprinus carpio. Next base: position 539,406 of record NC_056600.1, on the reverse strand, counting down.
AGAACAGTTCAACCTAAATATTCAGATGTGTGCAGCACATTTTATGGAGGACTGAACCTGGGAGAGCAACCTACAATGTGTCCATGTACAAAGGCTATTTATATAAAGTGGGGCAATTTCAACTTTGCAAGGACAGTCTGGTGCTTCTGACTCACAGAGTGTAAGTATGTTTTCATATTTAAAGAATTTGCCACTGATGATTCAAACACACGTTTTGAGCAGTAGAGTAGGCTTTTTGGTTGTTGTTTCTCAGATCAAAAATGCAGACATGGTTTTATGTTTACACGGCGAAATACGCAACGCAACGCATAAAAAGACAGTTAAAGCCATTATAATCAGTAATTATGTCCACACTGGATGCAACAAATGTCTCGTTTGTAATGGGTTTTATTGGTTTTGTCTCGTCGCGCCGGGAGACGGCATCACAGTATGGTAAGTGGTGTAACATTTCGGTCACATGCTTGAGGTATTCAGCCAATCACAATGCACTGGATAGCTGGCTAATCAGCATACACCTCACTTTTCAGAATGATGAGCTTTGTAAAAATCGACGCATTTCAGAAAGTCAGGGCATATAGGAGCAACAATAATGTATATTATGTGGAAAATAATGTGTTTTTGTAACCTTAAACTGCATAAACACATTGCATTACAGCAAATACACAACATAATGTTCTTTTATCAACGTCATATGACCCATTTAATATGCTTTGATACAGCACTCTGTGAACAGCCACCCCTTTCAGTAATGGCCTTCTGTGACTTACCCTCTTTGTGGAGGGTGTGAATGATTGTCTTCTGGACCATTGCCAAGTCAGCAGTCTTCCCCATTATTGTGTTTTCAAAGAACAAGTGATACCCAGAATTTACTGTAGAGATGGTCATTTAATGAAACTTAAATTTAAATATTATAATATTTTGAGAGACTGGATCATCAAAATTAAAACAAACAATAAAAAAACTTTTGAAATGTTTTACTTTACATGTAACGAATCTAGAATATATGAAAGTTTCACTTATTGAAATGTTACAAAAAAAAAAACTTTTTCATGATATTCTAGTTTTTTGAGATGCACCTGTATATATATTCTATATATATATAGAATTATTATTTTGATTTTGCAGAGAGGGTGAATGAAATCACACCAGGATTGTATGAGGATATCTTTACTGGTGGACCAAGACCAGATTGTGAAACAGGTGCTGGTGCTCTTCTGTACTTTAGTTGTATTTCTCTTTCTGTAATTCTGCAATGTGCATATTGATATATACAATACATTCAAGTTTGTTTTGAGTGCGATGACAATGGTTTTGTGTTAAATTTGTAGACAACACACCAGAGGGATATTATGAAGTCGTTACTACTGGACAGAACTGTGGTACTGAAAAAGGTGATTTTATTTTTGGATTATTTTTCTTATGGATTTTTACACCCTACTTCTTTAAGGTGAAGACCAGTTCAGATAAAATAAAATAATGTCATTTTATCAGCTTAACTTTACATTTAAGATCTTACAATGTATATGTGCTTGTGTCTGTGTATTGTTTGTGTGTGTGTGTGTGTGTGTGTGTGTGTGTGTGTGTGTGTGTGTGTGTGTGTGTGTGTGTGTGTGTGTGTGTAGTGGACACACCAGAGAATTATGATGATGTCATCATTAATGGACAATGTTCTCAATGTGCAACAGGTGAGTCACAAAGAACTTTTTAATAAACTAAATTAGTTTCTATGATATTTTGAATGTGTTCATACCCTTCATAAATTATTATGGCTATATCAGGTGTAATCTAATAATCTGTCATGAGGAGACAGGGACCTACTGTATGACATAACACCAGTTCAAGGTCTATTAAAAATTTTAATTATCTTTTTTGTACATGTGTAAAGAGGGAGATCAGGAGGAGTATGATGATGTGTGGAGTATCACTGAAGATGTGACAAACCTGTTAGGTAACCTTATTGGCTTATGATTCCAACATCATTTTTGTAAGAACCTATTTTAAGAGACAAATACTTATAATTATAAATGATTATATTAGTAATTTGCTGATTTAAATGAAATTAACTCTGATGAAATCATAACATTAAACTTTTTTTTTTTTTAATGCAGACTATGATGATGTGGGGGAGGAGTCAAATGATGAGGGAGGGGCCGTATGACTCAATGGCCACACCTACTACCTCTGTGTATTTCATCATTTTTTTTAAAAAAGGTTGCTTTAGATTCTCCTAATATTCTTTAATATGTTGCTTAAAATGTTCATGAACACAAATGTAGATGAACAGAACTACTGTTAACATTATAAATTCTAGTTAAAATATGAAGGTTATGGATCAGGATTAGGGTTAAGTATTTCTATGGTTAATCATTTGTGGTTTGATTTACTCTTCTCTTAAAGTTTTTTGTTCCTTTCAAATAGTTACAGTTACAATGACTTGCACAAATATGTTTCTGAACATTTGTTGAATGTATGTTCGAAAGCATTCATGATCAACCTAAAATAAGATGTTTGCATAAATGTTATTCTCTGGCTGTGTTGTAGTGTAATACAATTGTCATAAGAATACAGTTGCATGGTGGGATGCAAGAACTACACGTCTCGCCCAAAAAAATGTCTGCTATATGACAAAAATATGTGGACGTATAAATACTTATTAAACAGCATTTTTAGTGATCATTCTACTCCTGATTCCTGAATTATTCTTAATACAGAAAACATTAATTAAGAATGAGAAATAATATATACCAAAAAAAAAATAAAAAATATCAATAAAATAAAATAATGAGATAATAAATGATGAAAATCTGAATAGTATTGCTCGATTAATTTAAATCTTGGATTAATTATTTTGATCATTCCATGGTTGTAATTTAGAATATTTTTTTAATATTGTTGACTTATTTTTTTTTTTTTTTTCTAAATTGTTAAACAGAAAAAAAGAAGTTCAAACCTTTAGTATGTAGTCTAAAGTTACTAAAGACTGACACGATAGATGAAATATGATGCATTAGGTTACTGGCTATTCACGCTGGTTTTTATTTGACTATTGACTTGGACATTACGATTTGCTTTATTTTTGGTTATGCAGACAGGCACACAGATAGAAAATAAAAATAAAAAATCAGATTTATCCAGCAATTTCAGTGGTGTGATTCAGTCCCCTGCTGGTGGTCAAAGGTGAACAAACAGGTAATCGCTTTTTTAGGGTCTTTTACTGTCCAGTCTCGCGGTATTACACGATGAAATGCATATAGAGAACGTCAAAGAATAGTTTGTAGGGCTATCTTGCCTGTAAATGATTAGTAGCCAAACTAACATAATCGCCATTATTTTAATCTTTCCAACTTGTATCATTAAATCTATGGTAAATTACTTTTATGGTTTTATAGGTTTTTTGATAAAATTGTTCTCACTGTTAAGAATCTCTCACTGCTCTGTACTTATACTTGGTAAAGTATAATAACACAAGTCTAATCTTGAGCTGAAAGATTTCAAAGGGATAGTTCCCCCTAATGAAAAATTAACTTACACCCATGGATTTACTCACCCTCAAGCCTCCTAGTTGTTATAACTGACTTTTTCACATCAGAGTACAATCGTGGTTGCGCTAAAACATAAAACTACGTACTCAAGCTCCTTATCTGTTCCTCTTTTGCCGGCTTCCACTTTTTTCAGCACACATAAAACTACAGCTGCTAAAGTGGTGATTTATCCATTGCTCTTTTTTGTTTACACCACTAGCACATGACGTTTTATTCTTCTATAGAAAACTTGTGTCGTAGCGTACGAGTTAATAGGTGTCATCATGGTACAGTCTACACCCTGTCGTTAGCCAAGGTTTTATAGATCCATGTCGTCACTGTGTGACAAGCAATAATTCTTATAGGATGCTAAAATTATGCAGTGTGTTTTGTGCTAGGGCCGGATACATTGGCCAACGTCAGGCCCGTTGGCGTGCCAAATCTCGGGCTAGTTTTTGATTGGTGTAACGTGAGGGCGCTCCAGTTTTACGAATCACACTCGAGGCCATTGTTTGAGAGTGGAGAACCTTTGAGTTGGGTATATTTGAGTTTTTACGCGAGCAAGTCACTGATACAAGAACTTGAGCAAGTAAATGAAGGGCATGCACTAGGCAGCTGTTGTAATGCTTTACATTTATCTTACCACCAAGCCATTACATTCCAAGTATGGCAAATATTTTAAGTAATGTAATGTAAATTATAGGGCACACTTCCATTTTTGAGTGAACTATCCCTTTAAAGATCCGGTGCTGAGTCAGTCCATAACTAGCATGATGAAGTCAGATAATATATTATGCATAACATAATTCAAGTTTGTGATGATGTCCTCTTCACCTTGGGGACAGTGGGCATTTTGGGGGGGGGGGGATATACAGCCTACATTAACTTTGACCAACAAATGTAACGCCAATTTATGCCATTCATTATAAGATAATTTTAGAACTTAAATGTTCACGGTTGGATTTTTAATCTGGACTTTGAATCAAACAAGAGTGGTTTAAAAACTAAATCAAACACATAAAATCTTATGTTTTCTGAAACGCACCTTTTTATTTTACCCTTTAAAACTTTGTCTTACAATGATATTTGAAGATATTCTCGCTTGCTTGCGCTAATCTAGCAATAACATATGTTGAATGAGCACATCCGATGATGATTTCATTACTGTCTTTTTCTGTAGATGGTGTCAGCCACAGCATATAGCTCTACAGGGTGGTAGTTTCAGACTCATGTTGCTTAGTAGTAATGAAAGAAGGTAAAAAATTCATTTTGTGTTGTTTTGCCATATGCCATGGGCCAGGGAACAGAGAATTCTCCACTGTCTGTCAGGTAGGAGGAACATTTTTCTGTCATGTCACTTTAGAAGAAAAATCAGTTTTGTTATAACAATTGTATTTTTTCTGAGTAGCTTAAAAGACTGCTTGGTCTCACAGAACAGAACTTAACAAGATGACAAAAGCCCAGGTCCACGTTGTAAAATCCTCAATAAAGATATATAGTAACAAGCAAAAATGGTTGCTTAATCTTCACAAATGAACAGTTTATGGTTTTTTTGTGGGCCATCTGAAACCACTTGTGGATTTAGGTAAATTAGGTAATTTTTTAAAAGGCCTGTTTTCAATTTATTAATTTTTACTGAGTTGAGTTTAATTTATGTGGTTAATGTTGCGTGCTAACACTAATAGACATTTTATTGGCATAATGCTGTTAGTTATCAGTGCTTTATCTCGTCTCTGTCAGGTGTTGGGGGGCTTTGATAGGGTCTGTAAATAAACTGGAGAGTTTCCTGCCTCCTGTAAGTATCATACATGTGGTGTGTGTGTGTGTGTGTGTGTGTTTGTTGGTGTGCGCCTCCCCTCACTGAGGTCCTTGATATGCCGTGGAGGATGCGTTCATTCAAGCACTGACATTTTTTGATATATATGGAGAGAAATCCGTAAACGCATCCGCGTGATTTGTCACTGAGGTTTGTTTGATGATTTCCTCTGTTGTGTCTAATAAGGTAATAGCGAGTGTGGATTGGAGGGTGTTGGGCCTCTTTTCTCTCGGGTCCTCATTAAGCGGGGCTGAGAGGATGCCCTTAACTTCTGTATCATCAGAGCGGAGAAAGCTTGTTCTGGGTGTTTGAGGTTAATCACACGCTGAGGATGAGGATGATGGGAAGGATGCTCTGATGTTCATGTTTACTGTCTTGCAGTTGAATACTCATCACAGCGGTAAGTACACAAGGAATGAAACAGATGAAGGTATTTTCAGATGGTATCTTAGAAGCAGTCAATCTTATTTATTAAGTCACTTTAATGTGCGTGTCTCATATAATAGTAATAATATAAATAAAAATATGAAAGACTTCCTAATTCATGTTTATTATTTATTTAGGTGGAATCCCAAAGGGCAAGCACTGCACCATTTTAATTATGATTATTTTTTTTTTCTATACTTTTTTGATTTGCGCTTAATTGATATAAAAGCTTATAGATAAAGAGATACACTGCATAGATACAGAGAGACAAAAATGAAGATATATTACATTTAAAAGCTTAGGTGTTCCATTTGTAATAGTTTGCCATTTGTGGACAATGGTCATTATTCCATAATGTAATGTCGTCCACCCCCACCCTCATTATTCTAATCCCATTCATCTTTTTTGTCATGGGCTTCAGCTCAGTATATGATTGTGTGAAATGTGAGGCTGGTTTGGTGGTCACAGCTGGTGAAAAAACGCTGTGCTGGTCTAGAACAAGAGCTTTCTTCATAGAGGTCAGTCTGTGAACATCTATGATGTCAGGATGACTGGGATTTGGCTGAATGCTGCTAATTGGTGTGGAACGAGCTGGACTGTGGCCAGACCTGTAGATTTGCTCTGGGTGATGCTCGACTTTGGAGACCAGGTTCCATGGACGAATCTTCTGGATGATTTTTCTTATTGTGTAAGGGGATCAGACCATCCACACTGAATGAACTGTGGGTCAGAGGATGGGATGCCGGATTAGACATCTCAGAGGGCAAATGGACTAAGAGATAGCCAGCTGATAAATAAAGATGCTGGAGTCAATCTGCTCAGAGGGGAAGTCTGTGGAGGCGAAAAACAGTGTGGCCAAAATTTGTGCACATACTCTAAGTAAAATCGGTGATTTACACTTTTTGCGGCTTAGATGCATAGGGGTTTCTAATACTTTTACATATGTTTTTATTTTAGAAGTCAGGCTGTTGGAGGTTCTCAGAGCTGCTCTGGGAGGTTTAGATACTTCATGATCAGCCGTGGACATGGCGTGTGCTTTTGACACTGTCGTCTTTGACCACAGGATGCAGAGGTGTGTGTAGAGAGCTGGACTGTGGGGCTCCTGTACAGTGGTGCTGGGAGCACTGCTTTTGACAAAGGAGACACTCAGATGTGGACACAAGAGATTCATGCCAGAGGAATGAGTCTCAGATTCACCTCTGTCCAACAACACCATTAAATGAAAACAACTGTTTTCAGTCAGTAGTTCTCAGTGCCATGTTTGCTGTTGTGTTGAGTCACTGTGTTTATTCAAGTGGCCAGGTCAATGCAGCTAGATATAATATTTATAATAGAATTAATGCTTCAATCTGAATGAAAGATGCTTTTTGGAGATGAAGATTTGGGTTGTTTTGCCACGACTTTAGTGTGTGGGCACTGCTCACAGTTGATCCTCTCCACTGGTCTATGGTGCAATGACGCGTGTATTACTGTGCTCAATGGCTGCCAACTTCATGAACTGTAACCCCCATAGTGATTTCTGTGGGATTATGTGAAGAGAAAGTCTGATGTTTACATGAGACCAACCACTGAGCGGTAAGCCGCCTATCGGAAGAATCCTGGGCCTAGAATACACTCGCAGCAAGTGCCAGAAGAGCTTGATGCCCTCCAGAGAGCCACGCGCACTGAAGCATGTCATTTCGGCAAAAAAGGTTCCCGACCAAGTATGGAGGCATAACTAACAGATTATTGAAGGTTGACTTTGTTTGTAGTCAAAACCTTTTCTTTTATTGGTCGGATGAAACGAGTGCTAATTTTTTTGAGCTAAGGGCATGGGTTTTCATGAAGCGTATGCAGAAAACTCATCGTATTAAAACAAATAAAATGACCTGAAATCTTTAGTTGGTGTGCAATGAATCTAAAATATAGTGATAATTTAATTATTGTTGATCAATTTACATTATGGGAATACTAGATGAACTTTTCATGGATAACTGCTAATTTCTTGAAGAGGACGCTGTAAGAGTTCAATTTTTCTTTTTTTTTTTTTTAATTGCCCCACTTTGTTACCATAGGCATTCATTTTTCTCTTCGTTCCCACCTCCTTCATAATCCACATTTATTTGGTCATGTGTCTTCAGGCCAGTAATAGATACTGTGAATGGAGGTTGGTTGGGGTCACAGCGCTTATGTGCTGGTTAGAGTAGAGGTTCTTCATAGATGTCAGTGGGGGGGAAACACAGTGTGCATGAAGTTACTGGAAAATATGCTGAGTGACATTTGCCAGTATGTGTTGTTTATTAGATTATGGACTGAGGAGCAGAACATGAGGATGTCTGCATGGTGCCTCATTGGGATTCGAGGATCAGAGTACAAATATCTGAATTAACCTCTTGTTTTGTGTTGGTGATCGAATCCATGAAGAACCATGGGTAGGCGGGAAACGCGCAAAGGCACCATTATAAACCATAAACGTATACCCATGCATTGTGACTCATCAATAAAAGATGCTGGAGTCATCCTGATCGAGGTTAAAGTCCGTATTGAGGGTAAGTAAATCTTTGTAAAACCTTTGCGCTACATACGGGGATAATTTTATTTTTGTTATTTGGTGTTTTTATATTTTACATTTATCAGTTATCATATATTGAGTATCCATTAAGTTAGTATTGTTGTCTGTTTTTTTGAATTACCATGTGGATTATTAGAAGTCAGCTGGTTGGCGAGGTTCTCACTGCAACTGGGAGGTTTAGCAGCTACTGATGGTCAGACGTGGAGTTCAGTGGTGATTGCAGTGCCTTTTCAACAGCAGGTCGCAGAGGTTGTGTGTAGAGAGAGTGGGACTCTGGGGGCTCATGTACAGGTGTGGGAGAGAGTGCTTTGACAACCTAGTTTAGGACGGTCAGATGTGAGTCAAGAGGATTCAGATGCAGAGGTCCGAGTCTCAGATTCACCTCGGTCTGGTCCAACCTCCATTTGATACATGTTTCATGGTAGTGCCAAGCTTGGAGGTGACTGATGTCCGTACGCTCAAGTCCTGAAAGTTATAAAACATCAGTCAAGTATGTCCCTGGTGGGACAGACTGTAGGGGCCGATTTATGTATTGACAGGTTACTGACGGTTAAAGTCATTCTATGAATAGGGTGACTACTAGCAGTAAAGGGTGAGATGAGTCAAAAATAGCTGGTTCACTACGCGTCGCTAGCTGGTACAGCGTGTGTTTGTCAGTCTCTTCTGGTCTACTGGGTGGCCGTCTGGTTGTGAGCTCGTCACAGGGCACTGATGCAGTTGCAGTGGTATCGTGGTAGAGAACTGGACTGTGGAGAACATGTAGATGTCAACCGATGATGCTTACTTTGGACCAGGATCCAGACCAATCCTGATAGATTGTCATGTGTACTGGATCAGAGTCTACAACTTAAGAAAATGTGTGTCCATCAGAATTAACTGGTAAACATAACTGATAAGCATGGCTGACGATGCTGGATCAGAAGAGCGGCTCCGGGAGTGAAACCGAAGATCCCTCGTGTAGTTCAATGACCCACCTTCCCCGGAAGAATTATGTCTCAACAGTAATAGACTGTAAAAAAAATCTTTTACTTCTGATTTGAAGATGGAGTTTTGGTTTTTTTACAGCCAGATCAACGCAAGCGTTAAATGGATGACCATTCCATATTCTGGTTATACTTAAAGAACGGTTAACACTCTGTTTTTTTGTGCATCACCGGTATAATGTGAATGTCTTAACAACATTAAAGTATAAAGCGAAATTATAACAATAAACGTATATTTTGATTTGTTAAAACGGTATGGAAGAACAAACTTTCAAGTTTTTCTTATGAGCTCACCAATGACTTCATGGCGATGATTGACCAATCATTAATCGGTTTTTACCCCAGCTCTCATAACATTAGACAGATCATCAGAATCAACTCATCAATGGAACCAGTTTGTCATCATATGCGCGGTCACCCTCATGTCGGCTTCACAAACCCATAGATGCGTTCATCTTCGGTATCACACTCCTCGTTAAAAGAATTTTAGACTGTAGTCCGACAGAAACGGTCTGTCCCGGACTCTGAGAACGAGTTAATGTATACTGTTCATGGATCAGACGTGTCGGATAAAACGTGTGTCACACTAGTCCATTTGACCTATCAGAGATGCGTTTCAGTCATTGTACTGTTTGAGTAGCTGATTACTACGGATATGGGTTCCAAAATAGCAAAAACTCAGACTTTATGTCAGCGTTTGTCTTCTAAAAAATTTAACAGCTTATGCATTGTGCGTTAATGCTTAGTGTGTAGACGCGATATCCGTTTCGCGAACGATTTCATTTCGATGTTTGGTGAACTTCTTCAAGTAAGACTCACCTGTTCCACGAGTGAATCGTTCGCGAACCGGATACGGTCCTACGTCCTGCATAGGCTTTGAACGCACAATCACAACGCGCCGGGAGACTTTTTTAAAACCTAGTATAAGTCGTATTTCTGAGCTCAAATTGATTACCACAATGGATTTCCAGATGCTTCAAAAATTTTAACGGACCCCTCTGATGTCACTGCTACTTATGATGTTTTTTTATTTATTACCTTTCTGGACGTGGACAGTATACCGTACGAATACATTGACTCTTTCTCGAGTGACGGAAAGCTCTCGACTAAATCGAAAATACCTTAAACTGTTTTGTTGAAGATGAACAGAGGTCACGGTACGTTTTGGGAAGTTTCCAGTTGTGTTTGGTGCGACAGTGCACTTAATGGACATAATTTTGTAATATTTGGGTGGAAAGAAACGGAGGGGGCGCCTTAACTAATTTCTAATGCGGGGTCACTGAAAAAGTAATGAAGCAGCATTGGCTTTAAAGCGTGACTTTAATAATGAAGCCTTTTTTTTACGCCCGATATATTTATTTTAACCATATCATTTTATACATCATTCCATTATACAATCGATGAGACAACTATAGTTTAAAATGATTAGTACATTTAACATTACCGAGATTCATATGAATGATTTTCAATAATTGTCGGTGGGTATGGGGAAACACACACAGTGTGTGTCTTGTCTGGGTTGCCAAACGAGTCCATGAGATGTTAACTCGTTAACAAAGGGGGCTCACACAATATCGCTGCTCTCTCCTTCACATGTGAAATGGGTGGTGGGGGGGGGGGTTGGTTGTGTTAGCCTAAGGAGGCCGGGTCGGGTCTGTGGTTTATCTGTCTCGTCGGTGCTTCGGGCCATAGCCGGGGATGGCGAGGGTCACCCGCGTAGCTGGGTTGTGGAGGTTCGTCGCTGCCGGGGGGGGGGTATGGATGAGACGGCAGGATCAGGTACACGTGCTGAGATGCATGGGTGACGCTGCGTGTTTCCCGTGGGGCCAGCAGGATGCAGAGGTGGCGTCGGGTAGAGAGCTGGACGGTGGGGGTCAGTTCCCTAACTGCCGGCTGTGAACAGTCGTGTTGGCTGAGGAGCCAGGCGAGTTACCTTGTTCCGCGCTGATCGTAGTATGTACGGTGTGTGTCAACGCAGAATCAGGACTGCTCCGCCGGTTTCCAGGTGCACTATTAAAACATGATGGACCAAACAAAGATCAGGAATGGACCCTCTGATGTCACATGGACTACTTTAATCATGTTTTTTAACTCGCACCTCTGTACAACTGGACGAGGGTTGGACAAGTACACCGTTATCATTACAATGATCATGGACTGGACTGTAAAGCTCTCGGACTAATTTCCTTCTTTGAGTAAATCCCATTAGGCTTTATCGCGATTTTTGTGTATGTGTGGTCTGTGTGTCTGCCCCATCTTATGAGGCCAGTCCACTTTCCTCTATGTCCTATACACTATTTTAATTCCTCTCTGGTCCATTACTTAGACCCTGTTAATAATGAGGTTAATAAATGCAGCAGGTCCCCCCGCTGAAAAAATGAGGCATCCGCATTTCTTGTAAAAGTCGTTCTGTAATAATAAATTTTTGGTGGTGATGGCTGTACTTTGTTTTATGCTGCAGAATAGTTTATACAAATCTGGACATGTTGGACATCATGATGAACAACTATGAGTTAAAAAAATGATTGTACATTTAACATAAACCTAGATCAATGCATGATTTCAAATAATGTGTGTACCGTACATTGTGTTCATGATACTGACTGCGTTAATGGCATGTTAACAATCAACCCCTTAAATATGAAGTGGGTTACCAATGTTTTTTTTTCCTTGTTTCAGGAGTCCGGCTGGTTGGAGGTTCTCGCTGCTCTGGTAAGTTAAGAATCATTCAGATCAGACCTCAGTGATAAGCCACCTGCTGTAAATCATTAATGAATAATGCTTAATGGTTGACCAACAAAGACAAGAATTATTTAGTTAAAAATGTGCCAGTATTTTTTATTTATTTAATATTTTTTAATGAGAAAAATAATGTACTGGTCTAAAATATGCAAACTAAGAAAGAATCATACTTTAACAGTGTATTATTCTGGGTCATTGTTAATTTGTACAGTACATATACATTTTTAACGTCAGTTTGTATGTATTATGATGAAAAAGATTAATTTAAAAGTGAACAATATTATGCTTAATTAATATTAACTTAGGTTGATGGATATTTTAAAATAATTTTAATTATCATGATTAACATAATGGTAACAAACTGAACCAGATAATAAAGCATTGCCAATGCCCCCCACCCTTTGTTCAGAAGTCAGGCTGGTTGGAGGTTCTCGCTGCTCTGGGAGGTTAGAGATACTTCATGATCAGACGTGGATGTCAGTGTATGACGCTGTCTTTGACCAGCAGGATGCAGAGGTTGTGTGTAGAGAGCTGGACTGTGGGGCTCCTGTACAGGTGCTGGGAGCAGCTGCTTTTGACAAAGGAGACACTCAGATGTGGACACAAGAGATTCAGTGCAGAGGAAATGAGTCTCAGATTCACCTCTGTCCAACATCACTATCACATGAAAACAACTGTTCACGTGACAATGATGTTGGGCTGTTTTGTGCAGGTTGGAATGAATTTCCTTTAAGTAAAATATATATTTTTTTAAATGAACTTTTTTTTGTCATTTTTGAGTCTTTTTGCTATCTTAACTTCTCTTTCTCTATCTCTCTCTTTCTCTGTCCTTCAATATTTCTTTGTGTCATTATCTGTTCAATGTACAGAGCGTGCAAATGTGAGGTTGGTTGATGGCCACAGAAGCTGTGCTGGTAGAGTGGAGGTTCATCATAGAGGTCAGTGGGGAACAGTGTGTGATGTTGGTTGGGATTTGGTTGATGCTGCAGTGGTGTGTAAAGAGCTGGACTGTGGAGAACCTGTAGATGCTCTGGGTGATGCTTATTTTGGATCAGGACTGACCATGAGTATTGTCACGTGTACTGGATCAGAATCCACATTGAAGAACTGTGGGTCTTCAGGATGGAGTAAATATGGCTGTGGTAAAGGTGCTGGAGTCATTTGTTCAGGTGAATGAGACTGATCTTCAAAATATTTTGGTTTGAAAGGGTTGAAAGCCTAGGAGGACGTAGAGCAATGCATTTTGAATTTTAAATTAACAGTGAACTGTACATTGTTTGTCATGATACCTGATGCATTAACTGATGTTAATAAATTGAACCTTATTTTAAAGTGTTACCAATGTTTTTTTTTTCTTTGTTCAGGAGTAGGGTTGGTTTTGGTTTCTTTATGTTATGTGTTGTTCTAGATACTTCATGATCAGACGTGGATGTCAGTGTGTGACACTGTCTTTGACCAGCAGGATGCAGAGGTTGTGTGTAGAGAGCTGGACTGTGGGACTCCTGTACAGGTGCTGGGAGCAGCTGCTTTTGACAAAGGAGACACTCAGATGTGGACACAAGAGATTCAGTGCAGAGGAAATGAGTCTCAAATTTACCTCTGTCCAAAATCTCCATCACATGAAAACAACTGTTCACATGACAATGATGTTGGACTGATGTGTGCAGGTTGGAATTTTTTTATTTTGAGTAAAATTATTTTTAAAAATATACCATGTTTTCACATTTATTGTGCCTGTGTTTCTACCCAGTCCCACTATTTCTTATCCTCCATCCTCTGTCTCTTCATATCTCATTCTTTGTGTTAAATATACAGACAGTGTGAATGTGAGGTTGGTTGGTGGTCACAGTCGGTGTGCTGGTAGAGTGGAGGTTCTTCAAAGAGGTCAGTGGGGAACAGTGTGTGGTGCTGGTTGGGATATGACTGAAGCTGCAGTGGTGTGTAGAGAGCTGGACTGTGGAGAACCTGTAGATGTTCTGGATGATGCAGTGGTGTGTAGAGAGCTGGACTGTGGAG
>NC_056600.1:444273-524606 GCF_018340385.1 Cyprinus carpio | reverse complement strand
GGTGCTGGGAGCAGCTGCTTTTGAAAGAGATTCAGTGCAGAGGAAATGAATCTCAGATTCACCACTGTCCAACATCAACATCACATAAAAACAAATGTTCACATGATGGTGATGTTGGGCTGCTGTGTGCAGGTTGGAATGAATTTCCTTTAAGGAAAATACTTTTTTTTTTAAATGTACTTCTCTGTGTTCTTCAGTATTTCTTTGTGTCATTCTCTTTATTCTCAATATGCAGACCATGTGAAAGTAAGGTTGGTTGGTGGTAACAGTCGCTGTGCTGGTAGAGTGGAGGTTCATCACAGACGTCAGTGGGGAACAGTTTGTGGTCAGTTCTGGGATATGGCTGATGCTGCAGTGGTGTGTAGAGAGCTTGGCTGTGGAGAACCTGTAGATACTCTAAATGATGCTCAGTTTGGACAAGGAGCAGGACCAATCTGGTTGAGTGCTGTCAAGTGTACTGGATCAGAATTGACACTGAAGAACTGTGTGTCATCAGGACGGGGAAGACAAAGCTGTTATTCTAGTGGAAATGCTGGAGTCATCTGTTCAGGTAAACTTCTTCAAACCTTTCCTCAGCTGACTACCTTAAATCAACCTCTCATATTTTTTTTTAACTGTTTATTTCCAAATTTTAAATGTGGTTTTCTTTTAACATTAAAGGGGTCATATGATGCTGCTAAAAAGAACATTATTTTGTGTATTTGGTGTAATGAAATGTGTTTATGCGGTTTAAGGCTAAAAAAACCTGTACATTATTGTTTCTCTTCTATGCCCGCCTTCTGAAACGCGTCGATTTTTAGAAGGCTCATCGCTCTGAAAAGCGAGGTGTGTTGTGATTGGCCTGCTATCCAGTGCGTTGTGATTGGCCGCATGACTTAAGCATGTGACGGAAATGTTATGCCCCTCAACATATTGGGATGCCTTGTCCGGCCGGAGAGATGAGACATAAACATAAAATCCATTATAAACATGATATAAACATGATTTCTAGTCATGTCTTCTTTTGGAAGGCCAAACAAAGTAGTTCCCTTTCGATTCGGTCACTCTACATTGCTATGGGAATTACCCTTTTCTCCAAACAGTACTGAAGCCTTATTGAATCACGCCAGTGAAACTGGCCAATGGCGTTCAAGCGCGCGAAATATGAGGGGCCCCGCACTCTATATAAAACAGCGCTTGTACGTCATCAATTCAGAATCTTTTTCTTCAGCCAACCTTCTACGAGAAGTAAGAAGCCTATCAACAAGACTACTCACTGTGATCTACACGCTGCAGTGGACATGCCTTCTCTTCCCCTGCTGTGTTCTGGTGAGCATCACGCCCACGCAAAAGCGGCGCTTTGGGGGTTGGACTGCCCCCACTGTGGAGATATGAGCCTCCAGACTCTCAAGCTCCATGTGCCCATCATCCAAGGGGATGAACTCGCCCAACAAGACCTGCTGCACTCTTCCTCTGCAGCCTCTTGGAGCCAAGGAGGAAAGTGATGTGAGCTTCTGATGCGGATTTTTTCAAGGTCAGGTGACGAACCCACACCGGCTCAGTGCCCACACGCTCCTCACCCCACTGCTGCAGGTCCCCTTCAAAGGAGTTTAATAGCTTGCTGTTATCTTAATATACTGCTTCGCTCAAGATGTGGTGTCCTTCAGTGCCATGCAGGGTGCTGAAGAGGAGGATGATGCCATTTCGGTGGCAGCATATGCGAGAGACAAGTGGTCTAACAGTCCGCTGGATTACACTGAGCCCCACGGCAGCGTCGCGGGGGACCTCCATTATAGTGATGTCGAGCTCCTTAGCGTCCTGTCCAAGGCAATTGATGAGCTCGGTTTGGAGTGGGCGCCTCCTACTGAACCAGCCAGAAGCCATTAGAAGATAATGAAGGGAGACGTGAAAAACGGACATCGCATTCTTTTCATATGGATTACTTTATCACAGAATATTTGTTTTCGGCAGCACTTGTTTAGTTTAAAAGTAGACATGTCAGGCTTTCTATAGATATCTCTCTCATGTCTCTGTGTTGAGTATTCACTGAGTTACAGTTCATTTTAATGACGCGTTTGTAAATGAAGATCAGCGCAGACAAAGGCTGCAGACAGCACTCCTTGTTTGTTATCTTTATTTTTTAAGTGCACAAAGTTTTGTTGTTATTATGTCTGTATACAAAAAAAGTAGACCCTTTACAGATTCGATTGATGTATTGCTCTTATCTGTACGATCAAAACTGAAAGTGTAATTTAAGTTCTTTTAGGGGTTATCAGGAGAAAATACCCCAAAATGCGTATACGCATTAATCGACTCCAGAGGGTTAAACTCCCCCCTGTGGAAGAAGCCATTGCCGCTCATCTCTGTCCTTTAGCCGCAGTGAACTGGAGAGTGAACAATGCGCCTCTCCCCTCTGAACCTTGCCGCGCCACTGCAAACTTCACCGGCAAGGCTTTCTCCACAGCGGGCCAAGCAGCTTAAAGAACTGCACATGATGGCGATACTCCAGGTGTATCAGGTCAAGCTGCTCAAGTCTCTGGATGAGAACGGGCCGGACCCTGCAGCTTAAAGCACTGCCAGAAAAAGAAAGGGAAGAAAAACAGTCGAAAGCTATTAACAACTTCCTTGCCAAAAAACGGACAGCCGCAAACCTTCATGCGGTCCGCTTCCTCACTCAGCGCGCGTGCGGGGGAAGGGGGAGTGAAAAAAACCCCGGCAGCTCTTCTACTGCTGTGCGGGGTGCGAACATTGTTTTTTATTGTTAAGCCGTTGTGCAGAGTGAGACCAAATGGAAAAGCCTTGGCCGAAAGCGCGGACAGAAATGACAGGCAGGCCCACCGGCACAAGAATCTAAGACGAGCGCGGTCATGTCTGCGTTGTCTCTCGGAGGAGGAAATCTTGCACCTGCACCACGAAGAGAAGTCACTGGAAATTAATCCTCGGCCTGGTGGGGTTTTCTTCAACCACGCCCATGCCTGTTGGCAGGGGGCTGGCGAGCGCACTTTGTTTATGTTTTGTGTGTGAACTCTATTTCAACCTATGCAGGGCAATTAAAGTGCAAAATGTTAAGGTAAACAACAAAAAAACTCCACCTTCAACAATCAGCGAGGCAATTATCCGTCCTATGGCAAGCCAGCTCCCCCCAGATTCACTCAATACCTCTACAAATTGTAGGTAATTCAACCCCGGGCTCCGGACATCCCACCAACGGGCGAGTTTATCCCTAACGGTGTGCAGCCTGCTTCCCCCGCTGTCACAGTTCACAGAAGAATGTGGCAGGGCACTGCCAGGGGTATCAGAGTGGGTTATGAAATCAATAAAGAACAGCTACAAGCTTCAGTTCTTCCGCAGGCTGCCCCGTTTCAATGGTGTGTTAATGACCACTGTACGGGAGCGAAACGCCGCTAGAGGAAATATACAACCTCCTCGCAAAACATGCTGTACAGACAGTGCCCCCTAGCAGACTGCGAGCGGGCTTCTACAGTCGCTATTTTCTGGTTCCAAAGAAAGACGCTTGACTACCTAATCTTTGGACCTGAGGTCGCTGGAACCTGCGCGCTTCAAAGCTCTCGCTTAAAATGATTACACTTAGAAAAACTCTCCCACGCATCAGACTGAGAGATTGGTTTATTTCAGGATTTAAAGGATGCTTATTTCACATTCAGGTAGCCCCCAGCTACAGGCGCTTCCTGAGATTTGCATTCGAGGGGATAGCGATCCACCACGCCCTACCCTGAGCTTGCTCACGACAAGCTCTAGACTCGCCATCTTCAGAGGTTTTAAGTCTGACTGAATATGTAAAGGGCACTCTATCGAGCCACAGGACATCTCCCTTTAGGAGTGGAGCTGAATTCAATCAATATGCGAAAGTGTTCATCGGAGGAACACTGGCCAAACTGGACTTCAGCCCTCTTCACAGTCTTAAAGCCGGTGGGCCCTTCTCCCCGCTGAAATGGTTTCAGAGGACGCCACCAGATGGCTATCATCTCTACAGTGTGCAATCTAGGGCTCTTACATATATGAAGATCAGTTCTGGCTAAAGTGTCGGTGCCAAGAGTGCATGGCGATGGGCACCTTATGTATCAAAGTGACGCCATGAAAGGTTGCGTTTGATCACTTGGCGCTGATATGGACATCAAAATGACGCGCAACTGCTTTGGCGTGGTGATCAGTTGGAGGATTGTTACAACAGATGCATGGAGCATGGGCTGGGAAGCCATATGCAACGGCAGACCAGCCTTCGGGACGTGGTCAGAAACAGAGAAGTTGTGGGACAAACTGTCTGGAGCCCATGTCAGACACCTAGCCGAGTGCTTTCTCCCGGGACATCTCCAATCACACGCTTCATCAGACAGACAGTATGACAGTGGTAGCTTATAAATCACCAAGGGGGCGTGGAGCTCGCGGCTGCTGCTGCGGCTGGCGAGAGACCTTTTCTAGGCAGATCGACACCTCTCCATCCGGGCAGCAGGAAACCCCAGACGAACGCTACGATTATGTCGAGGGGCGGGGTAATCCACAGAGAGTGAGAGATTACACCCTTAAAGTCATTAAGGATTTGGAGTAGTCGGCAGGGCAGAGGTGGATCTCTTGGCATCAGCGGAAAACACTAACCGCCCACTGTTTTATTCACTGACACACTGTCCACTGGGAGTGGATGCACTAGCTCACAGCTGGCCGAAAGTAAGCAAGTATGCTTTTCCTCCAGGGAAACTTCTGCCTCTCGTGCTTTGCAAAGTCAGAGAGGAAAGTAAATCTGTTCTGTCACCGAAATGGCCCAATTAGCCGTGGTACCCAGAACTGGTGGAGATGCTGGGAGTCCCCCGTCGTCTATCCCACTGAAGAGAGACCTCCTCTCTCAAGCACAGTTAACCATATTGCATCCAAATCCGGAGTCATGGAGCCTTCTTCATGTCTGGCCGCTCGACGGAGCTTGCTTGTAACGGATGCACTTCCTCAGTGCATGTTGAACACTATGTCTGAGGGTAGGTCTCCTTCCACTAGATGTCTTTACGCACATTAATGGAGAGTTTTCACAAATTGGTGTGGGTTGCGGGGTGAAGGCCCATTCAACTACCCAATACCAATAATTCTTGCCTTCCTTCAAAAAAAAAAAAAAAGGGCCCGTTCGAGCCTATACAATCAGCGAGCTTGCATGCTCTCTCTTTCATGACAGCAATCCTGCTTGCGCTGTCCTCTGTTAAGCTAGCTGGGGACCTGCAGGCACTGTCAATTGACAACTCGTGTATTGAGTTCGGGACAGGTGATTGCAGACTCAACATAAAGCCTAGGAAAGGTTATGTGCCTAAAGTGCTTTCGACTCCATTTAAAGCACAGGTCATAACACTATCTGCTTTCCGCCCAGAAACACTGGCCAGGCCGGAGCCGCTCAATACACTCTTGCTTTGCCCTGTAAGTGCAGTGCGCATTTATACCGAGCGCTCTATACAGTTCAGGCTCTTGGAGCAGCTAGTTATATGTATGCTTTGGAGGGCGCACAAAAGGCCTGCCTGTGTCCAAGCAAAGGCTGTCACACTGGATCGTCGACGCAGTTGCTTTGGCTTTTGGCTCTAACTGTGCGTTCACACCGCCGGCGTCGAGAGCGTCAAAAATCACTCTGGCCGCTCTGCTCACAATGCTGCAGAAAGATTCGTGAGCGCTCTGACGTAGATCAAATGCTTATCGTGTATTTAAAGCGGCCGCAAAGCAAACAAGCTTGTTGATCTTGTGCAGACTAACCACAATGAGTGTAACGTTATAAGTTAACCTCATTTAATATTGTTGTGGACGAAGTATTAAGGTCCTTTACCTAATAATGTATAAAGCACTCTAAAAATACTCTGATGCAAGTAAAAGTCCTGCATTGAAAATGTTACTTAAGTAAATATAATCAAGTATAAACATTACTTAATGTAGATTATTTTGTAGATTAGATTATTATTCTTATATCGTTGCTGCACATCAGCAACTCACCAGAAACATGAACAATCTCAGACACCTTGGTCCACGTATCATTTTTAATTAATTTTTTTATGTCCCTGTACGCAAACAGGGACACATAATAGATAACTGCAAACCCGCCACAGCAATAATCAACCTTTTGTTTTGAGAACTAATGTGGTCGGAGCTGCGTTCTCTGGAATCCTTTCAAGTGGTGGACTTCTACGTTCTGATTGGTTGCTGCCCAACCGCGTCATAGCTCATTACCATAAAGTTGCCCTGATTTCAACTCTCCTCGATGCTCTCAACGGCCAAGTCGCGCTGCGCCGCTCCTTGCCGCCGGCTCACATTGAAAATGAATGACTTCCGGCCACTTTGACGCTCTCGACGCTGGCGGTGTGAACAGTAAGGGCGTGAAATGTCCTATAGGGGTTCGGGCCCACTTAACCTGCAGACTCGCGTCCTTGTGGGCCTGGGCAAATGGCATATCTATTCAGTACATTTGCATGGCGGCAGGCTGGTCATCACCTACTCAGCCTCAGTTATGATCTGAGCTGCTTGCCTCAGTGGTTTCTACTAGGTCGTATACACCCCTGTAATTGACGTACCACTAATTCAATGCTGTCCCTATCAGCTGATCACATTGTTATGATATTGTTCATGACATCTTTAAGGACATGATCACCATCATACTCTACTTATTTGAGCCATTGTATGGCCATTGCATCATAACACATAATTTCATTGAAATTAAACAAACTTCAACTAATCTATGGGATGGCGCCGGAGACGCCGCCATTTCACATTTGTTTCACTGGCGTTAACTCCACCCCTGGTGTGACGCGGCATCGTCTAGTTGCGAGCCCCCCTTGACTTTACATGGTTTTGACTAGGTCCTGTAGACCTGAGCTGTGTTTAACGTGGGCGGCAATATCATTGCCGTGTCACCTAGCTCAGGATCTTAGAATGCCAAGTGCTTCAGTCAAGATTCTGAATGGATGACGTACAAGCGCTGATTTATATAGAGTGGGGGGCCCCTCATATTTTGCTTGCTTGAACGCCATTGGGCAGTTTCACTGGCATGATTTAATAAGGCTTCAGTAGTATTTGGAGAAAAGGGTAATTCCCATAACAATGTCTCATTCCCTCATCTCAGGGAACCGAGGTTACGTTAGTAACCGAGAGCGTTTTCCTTTTTTTTTAATGAAACAGCGTCACACACTGTGGCTTTGAGTGAGTGAAGGCCGGAGGCCTAGAGTGAGCCGCGGCTGGCTTGAGTGAGCAGAGGCGAACGCTTGTGAACGACGCGGCAGGAGGATTCTATGAAGGAGCGTACCTTGTGCTCACGGCAACCACATGTGACGACCCCGGGCTGGACTCCGCTTCATCCACGGTGATAGTTGATTCGTGGATGCAGATTGGAGATTTGATGTGTTTAGTTGGTGTATTTCATGGGTGAGCTGCAGGGATGAGGTAGAGGATTTCGTCCTTTTTTGTAGGGCCAAAGAAAGTAGTTACGCTTTCACAGTGAAACACACAGTGTCTATGCTACATGGCGGCGGCGGCAACAACAATACTACAATGAGAATAAAAGGTACGCCTTCTTTCTTTGCGTGAACGCCGTTATGCAAATCTTTCCACATAGTTAGGTAGAGATGTGTGGGCGTGTTAGAACGAGTTGTTTTAGGGGGGCGGGGACGAGGCTTAACTTTTATAAAAAATATCTCTTTGGATTTGAGACTTTGGTCTTTGCAACTTTACATATCTTCTTTATGCACCAAGAGCTTGTAACACTCCAAAGAGAAAGGACAATTTGAAATCGCATCATATGACCCCTTTAAAGAATAATGCTTAGTGGTTAAAATGTACTAGCATTTTTCATGAGAAAAATAATGTACAGATTTGGGCTGTCAGTTTAGCACTTTAACTTAAATAATTAGTTATGGAAAAAATAACTAGATTAAAATATTTTAACGCAGTTAACGCACTGGCCTCGCTCCCATACCTGTACCTCATCTTATATTTCATATAGTTGACTGTTGACAAATATGATGCAGGGCAACAACTTCATAAATGTAGTTATCCCCTTAATTCAAGATATTTTGGCAAAAAATGCCCCTGAATGAGTTTTTGTCTCATATTTATGTCATATGATAAGCGATATCACACGGGCAGTGAAAGCTATATCACACAAGTGCTGATTTTAATCTATCATGAGTTTAAATGTGATTTTATATGACAGTTCAGTAAATAAGAAGTTAATATTGTTTTATATTTAATTTTAAATACAATATTGTCTGCTTTTGATCAAATTTGCAGAGAAAATATTACCTTTAAAGCCATAGCAGAATTGTTGTGTGTTTCCGAGCAACACAGCAGTGATTTGTTTCTGAATGAATCTGCATTTTGAACAAAACGTGTTATTTGAAAGAATGAATAACTCATAAAGACATTTACTACCTGCTGGTAGTTTTAGTTTCTTATTTAGAGTATAATTTTTTTTTAAAAACATTCAAGGTATCCACCTTTTTCCTCAATGCGGAAGTAAGCCTTTGGGTGAGACTTCCGGTTCATTAGCTGCTATAGGTAAATAAGTAGAAGAATAACAACTTGCAGTAAATGGTGAAACTGTTTGCACTACAAACCAGTGTGCTCATAATTAAGATAATAGATTAAAATAATATGATAGTGCACATCAATTGTCATTATCAAGCAGCAAAACATTTTGTACAGCTAAAAATAGCTGGACGCAAATGAGACCGGAAGCTAGACCCATAGAATTTACTAATGGCGGCGCCAATTTTTACATCAGGAAAAAGGTGGATAGTTCACCTAAAAATTTCATTTCAAACCTGTATGACTTTCTTCTTTTGCATAACATAAAAGAAGGTATTTTGAAGACTGTTGGTAATTAAGCTGTTTTGATTACCAATGACTTTCATTGTATGAAAAAAAATGCTGAGATGTTTCTCCAATTATCTTCTTTTATGTTCCATAGTTAGGCCGTTGGTTGATGGTCACAGTCACTGTGCTGGTAAAGTGGAGGTTCTTCATAGAGGTCAGTGGGGAACATTGTGTAATGAGAACTGGGATATGGCTGATGCTGCAGTGGTGTGTAGAGAGCTGGACTGTGGAGAACCTGTAGATGCTCTGGGTGGTGATCATTTTGGACCCAGCATCAGGACCAATCTGGATGAGTACTGTCATGTGTACTGGATCAGAATCAACACTGAAGAACTGTGGCTCAGCAGGAGGGTTTAGATATGACTGTAGAAAAAGTGGAAATGCTGCAGTAATTTGTTCAGTTAATCTGTTTTGGTAATGTGCTTTGTGATTGTGCCACCTGCTGTAAATTAAATTTTAAATGTGGTTTTCTTTTAACATTAATGAATAATGCTTAATGGTTGACCAACAAAGACAAGAATTATTTAGTTAAAAATGTGCCAGTATTTTATTATTTATTTATTTATTTTTTTAATGAGAAAAATAATGTACTAGTCGAAAATATGCAAAACTAAGAAAGAATCATACTTAACCGTGTATTATTATAGGTTAAGATTGTTTAATTGTACATAGAACATTTTTATCATGTCATTTGTATAAATAAACATTAGAGTATTATGATGAAAAAGATTTTAAAAGTGATACAATCTTATGCTTAAATTAATATTAACTTAGGTCGATGAAATGTTTGAAAATAATGTTGTTAATTATCATGATTAACATAATGGTAACAAGCTGAACCACACTTTATAAAAAGCTTGCCAATGCCCCTGCGCTTTGTTCAGAGTCAGAGACTGGTTGGAGGTTCTCGCTGCTCTGGGAGGTTAGAGATACTTCATGATCAGACGTGGATGTCAGTGTGTGAAGCTGTCTTTGACCAGCAGGATGCAGAGGTTGTGTGTAGAGAGCTGGCTGTGGGGGCTCCTGTACAGGTGCTGGGAGCAGCTGCTTTTGAACAAAGGAGACACCCAGATGTGGACACAAGAGATCAGTGCAGAGGAAAAAATGATTCAGATTCACCTCTGTGCAGCATCATCACATGAAAACAACTGTTCTCATGATAGTGATGTCGGACTGCTGTGTGCAGGTTTGGAATGAAATTTCCTTTAAGTAAAAAACATTTAAATGCACATTTTTTTTGGTCATTTTTTAGTTTATTTTTTTTTTCTTTCTCTGTCCTTCAGTAGTTCTTTGTGTCATTTCTCTTCATTCTATATATACAGACCGTTGAATGTAAGGCTTGGTTGGTGGTCCACAATCACTGTGCTGTAGAGTTGGAGGTCTTCACAGAGGTCAGTGGGGGAAGAGTGTGTGGTGCTGGCGGGATTTGGTTGATGCGCGTGCAGTGGTGTGTAGAGAGCTGGACTGTGGAGAACCTGTAGATGCGTCTAAATGATTGCTCAGTTTGGACAAAGATCTGGTTCCAATCAGCGACCAGCCAAAAAATGAGATATGGTATGTGTACTGTCGCATCAGAGTCCACACTGAAGAAATGTGGGTCAGAAGATGGAGTCAATCTCTCTGTCGTACAGATGCTGGAGTCATTTTGTTCAGGTGAGATGAGGCTGATCTTCAAAACATTTTGGAGAAAGTTCACTACACTTCACTCTTAAAACTGTGGCTGCAATCCAAATTAAACTTTAAAACTTTAAAACTGGTTGAGATGCGTATAATTTAACTAAGTGAACTAAAGTTAACTAACTTATAATTTTAAGCCAAGCATTAACACGTACTTTTGAAATGTCTTCTGATGTTAAATTTAAGTTGTGATAACTAATCACAGCAAGTGAGCAAGTCCATGTGCTTTCATTGCAAAAGCTGTTTTAACTCATGTTTAACAGGGACATTTAGCGCTGAAATAAGCATTTCATCTTGAATGATTAAATCATCCCCCACATGAACACAACTCCTTTTTCTATTTAAATAAGGCTTACGTGTAAATTAAGATGCAAATAAAGTTTTATATAAAAGGGATGATTTGTGGTCTCTGGATCCCTGTAGCTGGAGCGATGCTGTACCAGCAGAGTACATCAGGTTCTGTGGTCTGCGGCATCCTCCACTCAGAAGCTGGCCCAACTGTGCAAACTGAGTACAGCACAGATTTGTGTGCATTGTTGTGCATGCATTTACCATACCACTTGGGAGGGAGCAATTTGTTTCAGTGAATTTTTCTTATTGTTTTGGTCTAAATGTAATGAATACAGTGTTGGGGGGTACTAGTTACATGCAGTGGCGTACGAAATTTTAAACACACAGCCAGAGCGAAAGGGCACTTTACCGTCAGCGAATAGGGGCCTCCGCAAAAGAGTTTTTGATCAGCAGTTAAATCAGTGCGGGAGAATGAATGGAGTGGACTCTGTAGTGGAGCAGAGAAGCAAAACTTCTGTTCAGGATGTCAAGGCAGGTCCGATTCATCTGTAAATATGCTATTGCAGTTTTATCTTTGTACTTACTTAAAGCAGTAGCCGCCCATTACTAAATAGTCATCACTCAAAATACGTACTACTTAGAAAGGAATCATCTTTTTACAGTAGTAATCAGACAAATAATTTTTTAATATATCTTGATGAAAAATATTGTATTTTATAATAGGTTTTAGGGGGAGATAGGGCAGACAACAAAACAACCCTTACGAAAAGTAACATGATTTTACTGTAAATCCAAAGACAATGGACCATGGTAACCATAGATTAATCCATGTTTTTTTTGTTACACTAACCATTTTTTTTTAACTAAGGATATATGTATTAAACAGTTGTTAACAAAAAAAATAAATAAACAAAAACAAAACAAAAAAACAGGGTTACTGTACTTTTACTATAATAAAATCATGGTTAATTTTTGTATGGGAAACCTGTGACTCATGTTCAGCATTATGAAATTTTCTATAAAGTTATTGTAATGATGTAGTTATTATTGTACAAATTTTGACATGTATGCAATTTAGAGAAGTATAGTTTTGTAAAATCTTGAGTATTAAAATCTTGTGAGAGACATAGAGATATCAGGGCAAAATAAAGAAACTGAAAATTAAAATGGAAGTGTGAGGTGCAGTTCAGGAAAGAACTTTTAATTATTTTGCATGTCCCTAGCCTAAGTTTTTTTTTGTGATGTTTCATATAAAAAATAGGGTTTGTCCGTGTTTTAGAATTGTTTGGGTGTATGGGATGGCCTGGATGAGTGTGAGATTTCCCAGCCTGAAATATTTTCCCAGTCCGCACCTCGTGGAAATGAACAGCACAGACGCGCGGTTTCATTTAAGCGTGTGTGTGTTATCACTTGTGTGTGTTTTTAGCCTCTGCCACCTCAATATATATAAGTACCTGAACACATAAACATAATATTTAGAACTGCTCTAAGTCACTCATCATGAGCATTTTACAATTTCTGTGACCCTGCATGATTTAAATGTTTGAAAATGATTAACAGTTGAAAACATTCATTAGAAATTTAGAAAAGCAATCAAAAGGTAATCAGTTACCTAACCCTAACCCTAACCCTAAGTAAAAAGTTACACTACTATTTCATTTTAAATAGGTTAACTTGTAATCTGTAACCTATTATATTTTTCAAAGTAACCTTCCAAACACTGGGAAATGATGGAATGTAATGTTTTGGAATGAAAATCTAACCTGATGTGATGTGCATGATGTCTTTTTTTTTTTCTACAAATTGGTTTAATTTCATAAATTTTTTTTCCCCCAAATCTTGTTAGTATTGAAATATACTCTTAAACTTGCCATTCTGCATAAAAATGTTTTTTGTGTGGTTTGAACAGATCATAAACGTTCCAGGCTTATTAATGGATCTCACCTGTGCTCTGGGAGATTAGAGGTGATTCATGGCAACACATGGCACACAGTGTGTGACGCTGTCTTTGACCAGCAGGATGCAGAGGTTGTGTGTAGAGAGCTGGACTGTGGGGCTCCTGTACAGGTGCTGGGGAGCAGCTGCTTTTTGGAAAAGGAGACGCTCAGATGTGGACACAAGAGATTCAGTGCAGAGGAAATGAGTCTCAAATATATTTCTGCCCACATCAGTCTTCAAGCAAAAACAACTGTTCACATGACAGTGATGTCGGAGTGATGTGTTCTGGTTGAGTATAAATATTTTCTATATATTTGCAGTATATATATGAGCAATATCACACTCGTAGATGTGAGATATGGCTGTATTTTAACACGGCTGTGATTTGGCTGTAGGTAATCACAGCCTGCCAATATACAGATAAATCTCACGTCTACCAGTGTGATATTGCCTTTGTTACACAGTTCGATGGCACGATTGTGTAAATACATTAGGAACAACAACGATTGTCTTTAAAAATCCTCTTTTGTGCAGAACTACCACGGATTCAAATCTCAGTTGAACAGCTGAGCCCAAACCTTTGTTATTCAAAAACACCACTTTAGAACTAGTAAAGTCTGATTTATACTTCTGTGTCGGACCTACGCCGTAGCGTGACGTGCACGTCTGAAGTGCACCTCTAGAGTGTCGTTTCTATTCTGGGCGGGAAGGTTGTGATTGGTCTGCTAAAGCTTCTTCCTCTGTAAAATGTAGTTGAGTTTGGTGTGTTTATAATCTGCACTTTAATATATTTTAATGTTACACCTTCTTATATAAAATAAAACAAAGCAAAGAACAAGTGTCTTATCATTTAGGCTATTAAACTACATAGTAGTTAAACTACATACATCAGTAGTTGTCCGCGACAAACAATGTTGATCTGCCGTGGTACAAGTCCTTGTGGAGATTGAAAGAATGCCATATCTTCTCTTGTTCCATTATTGTCTCCTTTTTGTAGTTTTAAATAATGATTTAATGATTTTATATTTATTTGCCGCTGTCACAGCTATAATGCTTCTCCGACGAGCCGCTTCTTCTTCGGCTTTTGTCGTGGTACTGCGGGTTACACCAGCAACATGCCCGTGGTCACTGTAGACTAGTGGTTTGCATGTGTACTGCACATCGACGTGTACAACGACGCAGAAGTAGAAATGAAAACTGACGCATACCCTGCGGCGTAGGTCTGATGCAGAAGTATAAATCAGCCTTAACGAAGGAACTTCATTAAAAGCTCATTAAAAGCTTATTGTATTACTGTATTAAAAGCTATTAAAATATTATGTGGAGTGGAGTATTATGAGAGAGATGGACTGAGCAAGTGTGATTACCTGCATCTGATACAGCTTTCATTCTTCAGATCAATCTTATATTCACAATAAAGCATTAGTTTGAATATCCACTGAGAAAAGCATTATCTTTGTCGTTACTATCCTTTCATCTGCTAAGGGTGATTTCCAATGACAGCACTGCTCAGTGCATTTGTAGGCTGCATCAAGCTGTTGTTGAAAGTAAAAATAATTTCCTTTAACAACAGCATCTATTTTTCAATATGAAAGTCTTGACTTGTAAAAGCAGTCTCTTGTCACCATCTAATGGCAGAACAACGTAACTAAAATCATGATCACGGACACACACACACTGTTTCTCAATACTAAACACTATTATTAAATACTACTATTATTTAAATAAAATATTAATTATTGAATAATAATATTTAATGAACAACAACAACAGCCATCATAAAATTTGCTTGGCAATTCAGTTGAAAGTACAAACATAGCGTCTGATATAGAGCATTGAAGTTATATAAATTATAACGTGATGAGATTTTGCCCTCAGACAAAACGATTTGCTCTGGAACAAATAATAGAATAATGAGACCAAAGACTGCCTGTTAGATTTAACCAAAACAAATTATATCTCATGTTTAACCACTATAGAGACATCAGAGTCAGTGGTAAATTCCAGAAGATCTGGCCAAGGAGAGGCACTCTCCAGGGGTTTAGGAGCACTGATCGTCTGCTGATTTTCAAATAGACATTATCTTTATTAACACTCTCCAGGGGTTTAGGAGCACTGATCGTCTACATCCCTAAAAAAAAAAACTCTTTAAAACTACATTCTGTGAGACAAAACAGTATTTTTTTACAAATTTTAGTGGATTTGGGTGTCGACCATGACTTTATTTGTGAGAACTACTTTAACTTAGGCAAGCGGAGTGATATAAATGGTGAAACAGCTGTTGGAGTTCTGCTGGACTCTAATATCACACTTTTATCAGCCAATCAGATTCGAGGATCAGAATGAACTGTTGTATAAATCTATACATGTAAAGAAGACGCAGAGTCCAAAGTAGAATCCATTTGCAGAGGATTTATTGAGCAGCAACAGAAACAAACAGTTATCGTAGACAGACAGTGGGTCAATACCAGAAAACATACACAAGGGAGAATCCAAAGGAAAGGTGGCAGGCAGGCAATAGGTCCAAACACAGATATCAGTCCAATCAGGCAGCCAAATCAGAAGGCATAATCCAGACAATCAAGACAAACAGGCAGAATCATACACGTGGTCAAAAAACAGGAAAACAAGGAAAATGCTCGGTAAGGCAGTGTAACTGGTAATATACTTCGCAAAGCTTGGATGTAGTCTAGTTTCTCTGGCTAAATAGTCACCAAACAGGAAGTCAAAAAGCAGCAGAGGGAGTAGATCTCAGTCTGTATTCAGGGGATGGCTCCCTCTGCTGGCGTGGCATTACAGAACCCCCTCCTCTAGGATCGTCTCCTGATGCTCTCCGAGGCCATCCCCTTGGTCATGGTGCTGGTCGGTCGGGTCTGGCTCGATGAAACTCCTCGATGAGAGACGGGTCCAGAATGTCACGGGTGGCTACCCATGATTTCTCCTCCGGTCCGTAGCCCTCCCAGTCCACCAGATACTGGAGCTGACCCCCTCTGCGCCTCGAGTCCAACAATAGTTAACCCTATAAGCAGGGACACCTTCAATGTCCAATGGCGGTGTTGGCTCTTGAACATTGTTGTTGGGGGCCAGGCTCTGGGTGGACCGGTTTCAGGAGGGAAACATGAAAGGAGGGAGAGATACGGTAGTTAGCAGGAAGCTCTAATTGGTAAGTGACCTCATTCATTCTTTGTAGAATTTTGAAAAGGGTTTACATTATTTGGGTTGAGCTTCCTGCTTGGTAGCCGCAACTTGAGATCTCTGGTGGAGAGCCAGACCCATTGTCCAGGTTGATAAGGAGGATGTGGGCGGCGGCGGTTAGCCTGCAGTTCCTGAGTTCTCAATGCTCTCTGCAGATAGACGTGAGCAGTGTCCACCACACCCTCTCGCTGCATTGAATCCAGTCGTCCACTGCTGGGACTGATGAGGGTTCTCCGGACCAAGGGAACGGGGGGGGGGGTTGGAAGCCTAGGACACACTTGAAGGGGGTTATACCTGTAGATGAGTGAACCAATGAATTTTGGCCATATTCTGCCCAGGGCAGGAATTCTGACCAATGGTGTTGTTCTCTGCTACAGTATGTTCAGAGGTATCTGCCGGTTTATTGTTTTAGGGGCTAAGGTTGGACGTTTGCTTGAGGGTGATAACCTGAGGTGAGGCTGATGTTGATATCAAGGTAATTACAGAAGGCCCTCCAAACCTAAGAAGTGAACTGGGTGCCTCTGTTGCTGACTATGTCATCAGGTAGACCATAGACTCGGAAGACATGATGAAATAAGGCTTGGGTGGTCTCCATGGCTGTGGGGAGTCCCTTTAATGGTACCAGACGGTAAGATTTGGAGAAGCGGTCAATGATGACTAGAATAGTGGTGAATCCGTTTGAAGGGGGTAGATCAGTGACAAAATCTATGGAGAGGTGAGACCAGGGACGTTGGGGAATTGGTAATGGTAGTAGGATGCCTAAGGGTAATTCCTTGGGGGTCTTAGATTAAGCGCAGACTTGGCACTTGTTTTTAATTGTTTTTTAAAGGTTTTTACATAGCTGGTCACCAGAACGTGTTTTGTAACAACTGGAGGGTGCGAGATATACCAGGATGACCTGAGCCAATGGATGAATGGACCCACTGCATGACACGGAGGCGTAAACTTTGTGGTACATATTGTTTGCCAGGTGGGCAGTTGGAGGGTGCTGGATCTGATTGTTGTTCTTTCTGAATTTCCTCCATGATATCCCAAGTTACAGGAGCTAAGACAATGGATGGTGGAAGAATGGGTTCAGGATGGACATTGTCAGTGGAGAGGTCATACTGTCTAGACAGAGCATCGGCTTTACTGTTCTTACTGCCTGGCCTATAGGTTACAGTAAACTGGAAGTGGGTGAAGAACAGCGACCATTGAGCTTGGTGTGGGTTCAGACGTTTTGCACTGTTTATGTATTCAAGGTTTTTAGTCTAGAAGTTATGATCTGGTCAGTTATGGTTGCATCTTCTAGCCAGTGTCGCCATTCTTCAAGGGCGGATTTCATGGAAAGAAGTTCCTTGTTTCCCACATCATAGTTTCTTTCGGCTGCCGTTAATTTCCTGGAGAAGAATACACAAGGATACAGTTTGCTTGGTTGACCATGTCGTTGAGAAAGTACTGCCCCGATTCCACTATTGGATGCGTCTACCTCCACGATGTAGGGCAGATCAGGGTCTGGATGTTTCAGGATGGGTTCTGTGGTGAATCTCTCTTTCAGGGAGTTGAAAGCGTTGGATCAGGGTCTGGATGTTTCAGGATGGGTTCTTTTTTGATTCTATATTTAGGTGAGTTGTGATGGTTTAATGCTAGTTATGAATGAAACGTCTATAGAAGTTTGCAAATCCCAGAAACCATTGGAGTTCTCTCACTGTTGAGGACTAAGGCCATTCAGTGACTGCTTTCACTTTGGTTGTATCCATTTTTACCCCTTGATGACTTATTTGGTAGCCTAGAAATGAAAGTTTGTTTGACATGGAATTTGCATTTCTCTGCCTTGACGTAGAGTTGATTCTCTAGTAGCGGGAAAGGACTGTTCTGACGTGAGTGATGTGTTCTGCCTCTGATTTGGAATATATCAGAATGTCATCTGTGTATGTATGCAACAACAATATTAGTTTCAACAGGTCTCGAAAGATTTCATTGATGAAAGCTTGAAAAACGGCGAAAGGGTGAGGTAGCAGAGGCCATACAGTTAGCGCATTACCTGATATTCATAGTGCCCCTAGGTGCCCCCCCCTGGGTGGTGATAAAGACAGTCTTCCACTCATCACACCTCTTTGATCCTGATCAGATTGTAGGTACTTCGCAGATCTAGCTTGGTGTAGATGGTAGCTTCACACAGTTGTTCTAAAGCTGAGGGTACAAGTGGAAGGGGATACCAGAATTTCACAGTTACATCATTTAATCCTCTGTAATCAAAACAAGGTCTCAAACCTCCATCTTTTTTCTCGACGAAGAAAAAGCCTGCAGCTGCCAGTGAAGTTGAAGGTCGGATGAAGCTAGAATTCAGGGCCTCTGTGATGAATTCCTCCATGGCTTGACTTTCATTTTGGGATAGAGGGTAGATCTTACTCTTGGGGGGGCATAGCGTTAGGGTAGGAGGTCGATAGCACAATCCCAAGGACGAATGAGGGAGGTAGTTGTGGTAGCTTTGGCTTTGGCTGAAGACTTTCATTAAGTCATGGTAGCATGTTGGGTGGCATTTCAACAACATTCAGGTTCGTTCGGGGCTTTCCACACATGGTTTGTGAGACATGGAAGGGGGCTTGCGGCAAGACAAATGATTTCAAACAAAAATCAGACCCATGAGCTCATAGCTCACCGGGCTGTCAGGGAGATGCTTTGATCATGAGCGCTTAGCCCATGGAAATCCAAGACGAGGTCATCGCTTGGTGGGAGGTCCAGGAGTGTACAGTACAATGAGATTTCTTGATGAAATAGTCCCATGGTTAAGTGTTTAGAGTTTTAGTTTGATGAGTTATTCCTTTTCTGATGGGTGTATCCGTCCAATCCAGCTTGATCCTGATGGCTGGGGGTAGATACATTGAATGCAGGGTTAAATGACTCTGTTGAACTCCTCTTACACTTTACAGAAAATTCAGGAACAGAGAAAAATTGTCACTGCTGAACCCTGTGACTTCTTATTTGATACTGCTTCAATACTGAATTATTATATTTATAGTTAAAAGTTGTATAATTGCTGTTTTGTAGTAACTTAACTCCACAGCTTTATTGTTTGAGAGACAGAGATGCACAGACTGTAAACGGTTACCAAAATTAATCGTGGTTTTACTATAGTAAAAGTTTAGTAGCTAGCTGAAAACTTTTTACAGAGAGACATTCACAGACTTGACTCCCATTTGTGAGTAACCACAGTTTTACTACAAATAACTTAGTTAATATAACAAAAACTATAGTTAATTTATGGTTACCATGGTTTAACCATAGTTTGGTTTTTGGTTTTATTTGCAGTAAAATGTCTCTGTTTAATCAACGGAACCATGGTTTCTGAGAGGAGGAAATGAGAACGAGAGAGAGGGCTGCTTACATTGTGTGAGTGAGTGAGTGACTGGAAGTTCTTGAGCTCTGCACACATGGCTGACAATTTGCTCTGAGGGGCTGCTGCTGTATCGTCTGAATGAGTAAGCGACTTTGACTTCTCTGTGCTCTGCACACAGCTTACCCCCTGCTTTGATTCAAGTCGGGGCTGCTGATAAGCGAAATTTTTTGGTGCCCTTATACATGACCGGCCATTGTCCTGAGGCAAAGGGCTGTTGATATTGTTTGGATGAACTTCCCTGTGCCCTGTGCATGGCAGTCCGCTGTTCTGAGGTAGGGTGCTACTTGAATCGCATGCAAATGAGGGGTCTGTAAACCCCTGTAAACCTCCTCCTCATAGACAGCTCTGTCCCCAACAAGGCTATTTTCCTGCCAAGCTTGCTACTCGAGGCTAGCCTTCACTTACTGAAGGGTAGACAAACACTGACAGCACTGCATCTGCATGCGGGCCACCCAGGTAAAGAGGAAGTGAATATTCATTCTGAAGGGAGACATGGGAGGTTTAGGTGAACAAGGAGGATGCAAGAATGGATATGTAACAGGCCCATCACCTAAACTTTCTATCCAAAACTCTCATGGCTTCCATTTCTGCACCTCAACTGTGGCAGTGAAGAAGTGAGTGGACAGCTCATCCATAAAATATTACAGATCTTATACTCACTGGAACGCTGAAGGGTATGGCAATCCAGGTATCGTCCTCTGAAGAGCGCACATTCAAGGGCAAGAAATAAGAGGCTTCTTAAAGACAGCAAAGCTGCTTAAGGGAGAAAGATTCTTGAGAGATATATGGTGCTTGGGGGGCAAAGCTATGTACTGCTTAGATGCTTACAGACACCATTGTTGGCTATTGCTGAGTGAAATAAGCTGGTTGTTTAAGCCTTGGCATTTCAGAGAAAAGTGGCTATCACCCACGCCAATGTCAAGAGAGCAGAATTAGAAGAAGAGAACCATGTTTATTGGTACCGTGGTAAGGGAGGTTTTATGCGTAGCATGCACTCTCTCTCTCTCTCTCTCTCTCTCTCTCTCTCTCTCTCTCTCTCTCTCTCTCTCTCTCAAAACAGCCATATTTTAATACAAAAGCTCAACCCTTCAAACAATTATGTTCAGTTATGTCACTGGCTATAGCTGTCGGTCAACTTATAAGTAAATGACTGACTATCAATTGCGGCGGCACGATGAACGCACATCTTTTCACTGGTTTAAACTGACGCGTCATGCTTGAGCCCGGGTATCGATGGAAGCGCCTTAAGTTCATCCCCTAGAGTGGTTGTGGTTGCCGGCATAATACTTTCACTTTCTTCAATATCCTCACGCCAGATTCTCTCATGGGTTTGTTCAGGTCAGGAGAGTGTGGCGGCACAATTGAGCACAGTGCAAATGAGCCTGGCAAACCATTACCGAAGGTTTACGGCCTTTGCATGTGCCGGTATCGTTTGTTGGATGAGTATTCATCTCCATGTGTTTTCAGCAGATGGGACAGCGTTCAAAATGACCCTTTTCCCAGGGACGCCAGGTTCACCAGCAAACCGTCAAAGGTCATTCCAAAATATACCGACGGTATTTTGGCATCTCCTTTCTCCCGCCTCCAGACCTACGAAGCCAGCCACGCAAATAAAGCCAACCCAAAGATGCTGCAATTAAAGAACGCCGTTTCTCTCAACAAAATGCCCCCGTCCACGGTCCGATATGTCCTTAAACTACATTTGATGGTACAGCAGCTGAGATTTTAGACCGGTGTGAAATCATGCTCCACTCCCAAAACTATAGAACATACAACAAAATAATGTTTATGTACAGTGTTGGAAAGTAAAATTACAAATAATGCAGTTTATGTAATCAGATCTTTTTAAAGTTACAAGTATGCTTTACTATTTTTATGCACTATTATGCCTGAGGTTTTTTTTAATTGATTAGAATTATATTTGTTTAATTTAAGAAATTGAAATTCTCTCTCTTCATGTCGTCATTCAAATGTTAAGTGAAACGTGTAAAAGCACACTAGGCAGAGAATTATGAGGTACTACTTATACTATTTAAAAATTTAAAATGACTTTGGATTAATTTGTCTTAACCAGAACCTGGCGTTGTGTTAGTCCAGGATTAACTGATCTCACTGACTGGTTGTAAAGCTCAGACTCTTGTTCTGGAAGAAGTGTGGAGCTTCGGTTCATCAAGAGGGTGGGGCAACAGTGAGTGAGCCATGCTGGGAATATGAGAGCTGCCAGTGTCCTCTGTAGGACAGCTGAATTAGTTGGTGTTCTTGCTGTTGTCTGTTGTGGGATCAGGCTCGTTTGGAGATGGGAAGTAATGAAACCTGGGCTGATGTGTTTGATTGTGTGGGGAATGAACAAAACTCTCAGTAATGTGCCATCTCTTAATGGAGTCGAGCTGAATGTTCTCAACCGACGTAGATGTTGGAGTCATCTGCTCTGGTGATTCTTTCATTTATTTCTGAAGTAACATTAATATTACAATTTATGATATATAGAAGGCGTATTCTCAAAACTTGTACATATTTAGTAATGAGTTGATATCTTCACTCAGCTTCATCTTGGCTCTTAATGATGGTCTGGTGCGGTTGTCTAGGGGAGAGACAGGGTGAAGGGGGGAGTGGAAGTTTTCATCATAGGTCTGGATGGAGAGTTGAGTGCTGGACCTGGGAGTTTCACTGAATCATCGGTGGCTGCAGACAGCTGGGTGTGGCTCTGTGCTGGAACTTCTACGGCTCATCTTCATCCAGTCTGAAACAAGTCATGAGGGGTGACGGGCTCTCCAGTGCTCGGGAGTGAAGATCAGATGGGGAAACTGCGAGTCCTCAACTATCAACGGACAGCTCCAAAAAGCAAGCGGCACATCAACGCTGGTGCGGACCAACAACATATGGACTAGATTCTTCGGTGTTTGTGAGTCAGTTAATGGTGTTTTTTGTCTACTGCATATCAGGTCGGGGGTCCATCAGGCTCGGTGGGTTCTGGTGGGAGACTGTGCAGGGAGGATGGAGGTTTTCACCAGGGCTCATGGGGGACAGTGTGTGAGATCTGGGATATAAGAGCCCATGTGGTGTGCAGACCGCTGCAGTGGGACGTGGCCCTCATAACCAGCAGGGTACCAGCCTTGGGTGTCCTGGTTCTGGACCCATATGGCTGGAGGAGGTGGAAGTGTGAGGGGAAATGAGACGTCCCTGTGGGTGCTCTCTCCCAGGCTGGCGAAAAAAAATGACTTTCAGCACAAGGAGGATGTAGAGTCGTGTGCTCAGAATAGTACACTAAGTCAAAATATTTTCTATAGATGATTATGTTGTTTTTTCATGAAAGGTCTATATTTAAATAAAAATATTATTAGGCTGATTGTAAAAATTTTCATTTTATCATGCACCTTGCCTAACCCTGTATAAACCACTTATTAGAGCGCACACAACCTGAATGCCCATGTTTTAATGCAAGCTGCTTGCATTAGAGGTTAAAGAGATCAGGTTAACTGAGGGATGTGAAGGGAAGGTTGAGGTTTTCTACAATGGATCCTGGGGTAATGTGTGCTGGAACCAGATGGACAGAGACACAGCAAGTCTGATCTGTCAAGAGCTGAACTGTGGAAGATCTGGATTTGAATCCTCTTCTACAGCAAGAGTGGAATCAGCTCCTAACTGGCTGGATAAAGTAAAATGTCGACCACATGACTCCACTTTTTGGCAATGTCCATCTTTACCCTGGGAACAAAATTACTGTAATAAAGATGAAGTGGT
This sequence comes from Cyprinus carpio, assembly GCF_018340385.1. Taxonomy (NCBI): domain Eukaryota; kingdom Metazoa; phylum Chordata; class Actinopteri; order Cypriniformes; family Cyprinidae; genus Cyprinus; species Cyprinus carpio. The sequence continues at coordinate 501,562 of NC_056600.1, read as the reverse complement.
CAAGATCACCTGCTCAAGTGAGATGACTTTAATGATGTAATTTAATGATATAAGATGGTGTCAGTAGTCATATTTATTTTCTTATTACGGCCAATATTTTTATCTAATGTGGTGAGTAAACTAACATTTCTGGAAAATCTAAATTGAGGTGATGGAAAATGTTACATTGTTGATATATTTAACATAGACATTATGACTTTGTTTTCAATGTTCATTTCTCTACATTTTATCATGTAATTTCAGCGAGGAAAGTGATGAGTCTCCTCAGAGTCGCTTCTGTCATAAGTTCTTACTTCACCATCTCCCCTCACGAGACAGTGTTCAAGTAAGTTTATTGACAAATTTGCTAGATTTTTGTTAATGTAAACCTGTATTTTCTTAACAAATTATTAAAATATGAGCGTTTAAAAAAAATTATCAGCATTTAGCCGCACAACAAGAAGGTCCCTAGTTCACGCCCCAGGTGTGTGCCAGGCAGTCCTTTCTGTTTGCTGTCTGTATAGATTTCCCCACACAATCAAAAAGACATGCAGCCATTTGTGAACTGAACAAAAATTAATTGCCCATAAGTGTGAGCGAAAGTATGGTGAATGTTATACGTGTCCAGGGTGTTCCTCATTTGTGCTCTTAAAATGCTGACGATAAGCTCCAGTATCCCTGTGACCCTAAGATGGAGGAAAAGCAGTTTGGAGTGTGGATGGAGCAATTTTCTTAAATCTGATCACAGATCTCTTGGTTCAGTTTTTAGAGTTTATTTTGTTGTAAATGTTGTGCTGTGAACTGGTCAGTGCTGTGTAACGTGTGTTTTAGATCATGTTCCTCTCTGACTGACTGAGGAGGGGAGGGCCGGTAGTTCTGTGGGGCTGGAAGGTGTACTGGCAACGCTGTGGGGGGCCTGGGCCCAGATGATCAGTGGGACATCAGCGATGCTCAGGGTGGCTCTGCAGGTAGCTAGTTGGCTGTGGAGCCGCACTGAGGGCTGATGGGAATTCAGTCTTGGGTGCTGGTGAAGGTGCTATGTGATGGAACAAAGTTGACTGTGCAGAGGGAATGAGGATTCACCTGTGGGACTGTCCTCCGTCTCCTTGAACAACACCACCTGTAGCAAAGACAAGAAGCTTGTTATACTCAACGGTGGTAAGCTGCCAGGCAAAACTTCCGTTCGAATAATATGTGTTGCTAAAACTCAAATCAGCCTCTGTACATAAATTTTTAATGTGTTTTGTGTCTCATTTTGACAGATTTGTCCATGTCCACCACTACTCCTGCCAGAAAAACATCAGCTTCTCGCTCCAGTGTCTCCTCCAGTGCGCTCACCCATCATTCCTCCCAACTCTCTCTCGTCCCCCAGTTCTTTGTGATTGTTCTGGAGTTGGCTCTTCTTCGCTTAGTGCCACTAAGCTTATACTGATCTCAGCAGAACAGAGTGATGAGGAGAGGTAGTAGAGATCCCAGACTGTCATATTTGGTGTCTTATTCTGCGTGTGATCAGTCATGTGTAGTGAACTGACAGCCAGGTTTGTCTGTCTCACACCTCACAGCTCTCTCTTAAGAGGAGACACAGGACGATGTCTGAGGCTGCTTAATGAGGGAGATTCAGCACAGACACAATCACTTCACTCAGAGGGGTGAGACATGAGCCATCAATCTCATTTAATAACATTTCATAAGAGTCTGTCCAGACGTTGATGTTCATCTATTATTAGTCCCTGTTAAAACCTCCTAAGTCAAACCACAGAATTCCTGGACAGAAACCACAAGATCTGCAGGTGTATGTTTACGTGTGTGTGTGTGTTTGAGTGTGCCGGGCGCGCATCTATCTCTGAATCCTTTCTGCAGATCTTTTACAGTATATTCTTTGTCTCTTGTATACTGGTCACATAATTTATTACTTAATATGGGTAAATGGCTTGGCAAGCATGCATTATTTTTTTTCTAAAAACTATTTTGTTTTTGATAAGTTGAAGAGAGGGGTGAATGAAATCACGAGGGAATACTCATGATGATCTCATCACTGAGTGGTACTGGAATCCAGGATCGTTAATACAGGCGTAGTTCTGTACTATAGTTGTAGTTCTGTATCTCCTATTTGTTGTATGTCTATATATTAAAATTACCTATAAGGACAAATATTAAGAAAAATATACAGTAAATTTTGTTTTTAAAGTGTAATGTAATCTAAAAGCAAATCTGTTGTGTTAAATTTGTAGAAGACCACACCTGGAAGCTGCAGTATGAATGATAAAAGTATTAAAACTAGCGGACAGAACTCTGATATTAAAGGGCCTTTCTTTATTTTTATTTTTATTATTATTTTTAAGTGCATTATTTAACACAGTCACTTTAAAGTACTTCTGCACAGCCAAAAGAAAAAAAAAAGCATAAATAAAAAATAAAAAATACATGCAACGCTTGGTTTATGTCTTTTTGTATAAAGTGTGTGAACCCCCAGAATTATGAGGATGTCATCAAGTAATGGACAGGACTCTCTAAAGTGTAAAGGGTGAGTCAAACAGAACCCGATTGTTTCAGTGATAAACTGAAACCTCTTTTTCCACCACATCCATGAATCATCATGGCTTTATTTCAGGTTTAATCGATATGTCCTCGAGACAGTCATGAGGAGAAATGAAGCACAGTGACCACAAGCTGTAAGCTACACAGTACAATGTGAGATTCTACTAGGTCACATGTGCATCAGAGGGAGATCAGAGGAGTAATGAGATGTGAAGAACAGCTATGAAGATGAGAGAAGCCTGTTGGTATGTTTTTTTGTCGCTCCTTTTTTAATCTTTATTAGATTCAAGCATTTCCTGAATTAAATGGCTCAGTTTGAACATTTAACATGGTATATTTGCTTTTTGTTTTTTAGATAACAGACTATGATGATGTGGGGAAGGGAATCAAAATTAGGGACAGGGAACGGTGCTTAATGACTTAAAAGACACACCCACTGCTTTGGTTCATGAAATCACAATTTTACAGCTTCTAGAGCTGGGTTTAAATGGATCTTAACAGCTAACTCTCAGGTTGTTTCAGTGAGTTCTTGTTGATGTGGTGTAACTGCTTTTACATTTTAAAAAAAGTTTTTTAAATTGCTTGACCATTTCTATGATTCTCTCTCTCTTTTTTCTTTAACATCACTTTTAAAGCATAACACATTTCACAACACACGACATACCACACACACATACACCAGCACACACACACACACACACACGCACACACACACACACACACACAACAACTGCATAAAATAATGCCCCTTTTTTGATTACCAGTGATGTAATAAAAATCATTGATTCTTTGGCCTTATCCCTCACTGCTGTTGTTTTATTATAATTAAAACAGATCAAAAAGATCATAATGCTTATTGTGTAATGTTTTAACTGCGTTTTTTTTTCCCTCCTAATCTTATTCATTTATGATTGTTAGAGAATAAAAATATTATATCCAACCTTAAACAGGATAGTTGCCAACTTTATGTAGAAGTTAAGATCCTATAGGACTATTAAAGATGGAGTGAATTTATTCGGAGAGCACTGGATGAATTTCAGTGATGACAACTATTTTTCCTGCCCTGTACAAATTCATAAAGCTAAACATGTTAAAATTGTTCTCTTAATTTATCATTGATAAATCAAAAGGTTTGTTCACCTACAGTGGTTGTTTATAGAACTTACATTTTCCCATCACTCAGTCTATTATGAAACCACTATTAGTTTGCTTTGTTTAATTTTCAAAACATTTTAACACTAAAAAATGTCAGTTTGACCCTCAAAAAAAAAAAAAAAGATAATGAGAAATAAGCCGACCAATTTCCTCTTCCAGTAAGCGTTCAACATTGCTCTCTATCCTGTCTCATTACTAGTGCCCACATTAGTCACAAGATCGCCTTAAGCATCCCGTTTCTACAATAAGTCTGTGCTAGTGAATTGAATATAACGCATTGCAGTAAGAAATCCTGCATCTTCTTTACCTTGTCCATGTAGCGTAAATGCTGTTTTCTGCCATCTTCGTGGTGAGTAACGCATTGCATGACGTTTAACGCAAGTGGCTACTTTCTGTATTTCTGTCTGGTCTGCCTTAGTTGTTGCCAAACAGTGAATGTAAAACGTTTTGATTAGTTTAAAACTGATTTGTGATCAGCGGGTGGGATCTGGTGTGTGATTTTTTCTATCATTAAGAAGCAAAACATGGGAAAACGGGCTGTAATTTTTTTAAATTATTAAATTAAAATAATAAATAAATTATTAATTAATAAAATCAACACTTATGAAACTATTGAATCTTACACATTGCATTAATTTTTTTATTTTGAAAAAATATATGGATCACATAAACCGTGCATACATTTGCCAAATATAAATAAATATACGTTTAAATGTATTTTTGTTTGTGTTTAGGGGATGTTGTTAATAGTGATCATTTATCAGTCTCTATATCTCAGCAGGTGTTGAGTTCTTAGTAAATATCTTGGAGTGCTTCCCCTTCATTTACATTGTATCCGGTATAACTCTGATTGTGACCTTATTTTTGTCGCCTCTGTGCACTCTTGGGTGTGGTTGTGTAATGTCTCTATATGGAGGCGGAGGATTCCCTTTTCAGCGCGGACTGCGTATCTGTTTTGTTCGCAACGATATGTAATATTTTACTGTACATTGCCCTCACTCATTTTGTCAATGAAGTTGTTTTGATTGATTTCCTCTGTTCTGTCTAATCAGGTAATGATGAGCAATGATTGGAAGTTTTCGGTCTGCGTCTATTTTGTTCGGGGCTCTTTCGAGGAGAAACCGTTCTGAGCTTCTGAAATAGTGGTGTGTTGTGCTGCATAAAGAAGAGGATGAGGAGTCTGAAGATGATGTTTACTGCTAAAAACTCAGCACCGCTGGGTAGGTTTACTACTTTCAGATGAGAAGGAAAAACCATCTTAATTTGCCACTTACTTTAGTTTAATTTTGGGGGGAATATTTCTTGTCTATACAGTTACTCTTGGGTCTCTAAAGGTTTATTTTTTTACCCATTTGCCCATTCGTGGCATTCTCTGTTTTTTTCCAATCATGTTTTCCTTTTGTCTCGAGTCAGTCTGTTCCTACATTGTTGCACACAAAGACAGTGGGAAATTGTGAAGTGGTTATGTCGGGGGGCACAGGTCGCTGTGCTGGATACAGTGGAGGTTCTTCATAGATGTCTTTGGGGAACCAGTTATGTGATGTTGGTTGGGCACTGTACTGCGCTGATTGGCTTGCAGTGGTGTGTAGAGAGCTGGACGGTGTGTTAGAATTACCTGGTAGATTCTCGTTGGGGGTGATTTCTCAGTTTGGACCAGAGTCCGGTCGACCCAGCCTCGTGGATGAGTTATGTTGTGTGTGCTACTGGCATCAGAACTCTACACCTCTGAAGAAACTGTGGCTCATCTGGATGGGTAGTCAAACGTAGCTGTGATCATTCCTAAAGACGCTGGAGTCATATGCTCCGGTTAATTTAATTTTTACATTTTTTTTTTTGATTTATAATATAAAGAGTCTTGTTGGATTTTAAAATACAACTATGAAATGTTTAGTGTTTATGTTGCCTATAAATCATTTAAAATGTCTTGTAGTTCTTTCAGTCGTTTAGTTTTTTTATGTTGTTTATATGTTTAAGGTTCTAGTTTGGTGGTTGTTAAAACAACAAAGAGGATTATGGATATATTACTTTTTATACATCAAGTGTACCAAAGGGATTTTCAGGAAGTATTTAAAGTTTAAAAGTTTGTCTGTGTTCTTAGATGTCAGGCTGGGTGGAGTTCTCGTTGCTCTTGGGAGGGTAGAGATACTTCATGATCAGAGCTGGATGTCAGTGTGTTGAGCTGTCGTTGCCCGCAGGAGGCAGCGGTTGTGTGTAGAGAGCTGGACTGTGGGGCTCCTGTACAGGTGCTGGGAGCAGCCTGTCGTTTGACCAAAGGCGACACACAGATTGGACCACAAACAGATTCAGTGCAGAAGAAATGAGTCGCAGATTCACCTCTGTCCCAATAACTCCTTCGACACAAACACAACCGTGCAACATTGAAAAACAGTGTGTGAATGGTGTTTTGCCGTTGGGAGACTAATTTCTCCTTCAGATTATGGATCCTGTATTGAAAATCCTGTATCTGAAATACCATTTTCCATCTCATTATGATTTGAATTTTGTCTCACATATGAGATGCTTTTTTTGTTCTATCTGTTCAATATACAGACCATGTGGATGTGAGGTTGGTTGATGGCCACAGTCGCTGTGACTGGGGAGAGTGAGATTCTTCATAGAGGTCAGTCTGGGGAACATTGTGTGATGTGTAAACTGGGATTTGGTTGATGCTTGCAGTGGTGTGTGTAGAGAGCTGGACTTTGTGAGAAACTGGTACGATTCTCTGGGTGATTGACTCTTGTTGGATCAATGATCTAGGACCAAGCTGGATGAGTTTTTGGTCTGGTTTACTTGAACAGAGTCCACAGTGAGAGCAATGTGGCCTCAACAGGATGGATAAAACCAACGTGGTCATACTGGGGATGTGGAGTCAGTCAATCTGCTCAGGTAAACGGCTCAAGCATCAACCTAATAACATAGATGTAGATTAATAAGGGACAGGCAAGGCTAAGGCGTAAGGTCTTTTATTAATATAGCACTTTCATACACAATGGTACATGTTTTTCAAAGTGGGCGTTATACAGTAAATTAAATAACTAATAATAAAAACAACACAACCATTAAAACAATGAATTTAATAAGCTGATACAAAAAAGTGATTTTTTCAAAGGTTTTAAAATGAAATTTAAAAACGTTAAGAATAGAAAAATGACTATACAAAACAATAGTGCACATTCAGTTTTTGGGAACATTGCAGATTCCATCATTCAATAAATGCACAGCTTCCACAGCTGAGTTTTTGAGCCTGCATTTCGAAATAATGACGATATTTTTACGGTCACATCTGATTCTTTTCTGGAAGATGATTTCAACTTTCTGCACTAGGCCATTACTAACTAAAAAGCGGTGATCCCCCCTTCGTGGTGACCCTTGGGTATTTCTAAGACGGTATCTAATAACCCTGTCGAGTGGATTCTGTTTCGTATTATCCTCCATGAGATATCTGATACATGTATCTATTTAGGTGTTAAGGCCAATGAGCATATTATATAAACAGATTAAAGATTACTTTAAAATCTATCCTAAAATTGAGCCAGTGTAAGCTCCATGAGGACTGGTAGCCTAGTGGCTCAGGATTTTCTGGTTTTCTACCTCCGCAATTCTGGCAGCACCCTGCGTTCTGAATGATGCTGTCTCCATGCCTTCTAATGGGTATTTTTCGGGCACATTTGCCGAGGGCGAGTGCCAATTACCATTGAACAGTATCCCTAAGCATCCTGATGGTGAATAAAGCATGAACAAGTGCCGCCAAGGTATTGACGGGAAACCAAACATCTAATTTCTTGCAATGTTTTTAGATGATACAGTATATGCTGATTTAGTTACTGGTTTTGACATGACTACGAAAAAACTAAGAATTTGTCTCCATAACTCACCCCAAGATTCCTGACTTGATTTTAAGTTGTTTGTCCCCTAGAGGCAAGGTAGGCATTCACCTATTGAGAACCTAATCTTGTGTTTGCCAAATGCAGTGACTTCAGTTTTTATACGGAAGGTCTCTAAGCTGCTGACGGAAGTTTATTTATTTTTTTCCTTCTTGTTTTCCTCGTTTAGAATGACTTACTTTTCGTCGTGATCTCGACATAGACAAGTTGTTTTCCGTTCCCCGTATAACGAATTAATTTTCGCGTGTATCTTCTCGACATAACGAGTTTGTTTTTCATCGTTATAACGACTTAGTTTCCTCGTTATATCGACAGAACAAAGGTTGTTTTTCTCGTTTGATCACGACTTAATTTTCTCGTTATCACGACTTAATTTTCTCGGATCTCGAACAACAATGGAAATCATTTTAACACAATGAATTGTTAGATCTAGCTGATCATAGATGGGGATTATAGTAACGAACTTAAACTTTGAGACAGGGTAACATCTGATGGGACACCCAGGCGGCTCGTACTGTAGCCCTATATTTCAGCAAATTTTGCTTCGCCTATACTTACCTCAAAGAAGAACAAATAAAGATATAGGTGCAAAACCAGAATACAGTGGACGTCAACCTTAGTTTTGATAAGCAGTTATTTTATGGAAACAGAACACCTTGGTGATAACTCATTCATATATCAAGAAACTTTAATACACAAAAAGTCACTAATGATTCCAGCATTTAACATTTATGAATTATGAAATGTCATAATGAACATCATCTGAACAAATTATGCGATCACTGAGGAATGTCCTATTCTATACCAAAGCGTGTCAGTACAGTACCCAACACCCCATCATTATATTCAGGTCTGTAGTGCCACATGTAGGCGGCAGTTTTGTAACTTCTTTAGAGAACACCTTTTGGTCTATGTCGAGCTGGGGATTAACGAGAAAAAGTATAGTAGTTATAACCGAGAAACAATTTTTGTTCTTTTCTGTCCGAAGTAATGAGAAAAAATTAGTTCATTATAACAGAGATGAAAACAACTTCTCGTAATGTTAGGCGAGATAACAAAATTAAGTCTCTTTAATAACAAGAACACCAACTTTCGTTATGTTCAGATAATGACGAAAATTAAGTCGATGATTTTTAAGTAAAATTATAGCGAGGGAAAACAAGAAGGAAAAAAATGATAATGCATGGCAGCTTAGAACTTCCGTAGTTTTTTTTCCTTGTTTAACTGAAATAAATGTTCTGGCACATCTAAATGTGAATTTCATCATTGCATTGGCAGAGGGAGTCAATGGTGGCTGTAGTCATTTGGTTGATACGGTCAGGTAAATCTGGGTATCTGTGATAGGCAATTTTGGTCTTTCTCATTATTTGAATTAGTGGGATCCTCTAACCGGCTAAACCAAGAGCGGTACAAGAATTGCGAGCCTTGTGGGATCACAGTAATGTCATAGAGTGTTCCACTTGAGACTTATGCTCGCCTGTGGGGTGGCACCCATCGCATACTGTAAGATTCTGTTTGTAACATCATAAGTATAATTTTTGTATTTTTGTTAACCTCTTGCTGAACAAAAAAAAATTATGTCTTGACCGCAAACTTTTTGAGTCGTATATACAAAAATCACAAACATAATCTCATGTCAAGTGTAATGCGTACTAAAGCAAATAAATAAGAATATACCTACAGTATGCAAGAAACCTTTGTTGATCATTTATGTCTACTGTTTTTTTTTCCAATCTGTTTTTTTTTTCATATATTCTGAATACAATACAAATATATAAAATGTGTAGTGTTTTCCATGTGAAATGTGATCTGAGGAATATATAAAATACTGTTTTTTAATACATCGCAGGTTTTTGTATGTCGGTTTGTTTTCTGTTATAGTTTTATTGGTATATATATATATATATAATATATATTATATATATATATATATATATATATATATATACAGTGTATATATCTATATATATATAATATATATATATATATAAATTCATTGTTTTGCTTCAGATGTCAGGCTACTTGGAGGTTTCTCGCTGCTCTGGGAGGTTAGAGATACGTCATGATCAGACGTGGAGTGTCAGTGTGTGACGCTGTCTTTGACCTGAGCAGGATGCAGAGGTTGTGGTGTAGAGAGCTGGACTGTGGGGCTCCTGTACAGGTGCTGGGAGCAGTGCTTTTGACAAAGGAGAGCTCAGATGTGGGACACAAGAGATTCAGTGCAGAGGAAATGAATCTCAGATTCACCCTCTGTGACAGCAATCACCATCACATGGAAAACAACTGTCTCATGAATACAGTGTTGCGCTGATTGTGTGCAGGTTGGAGCTAAATTTATTTTCTAGATTCAAATCCCTTGACTGAAAATTTAATGTTACCCAAATACCCAAATGTTTTTCCCTCTCATAATGTGTATTATAATAATTTCTATTTTCCGCACTGTCTCTTCATTTCTCATTCTCTCTGTTCAATATCCAGACCATGTGAATGTGAGGTTGGTTGGTGGTCACAGTCGCTGTGCTGGTAGAGTAGAGGTTCTTCATAGAGGTCAGTGGGGAACAGTGTGTGATGATTATTGGGATATGGCTGATGCTGCAGTGGTGTGTAGAGAGCTGGACTGTGGAGAACCTGTAGATGCTCTGAGTGATGCTCATTTTGGACCAGGAACAGGACCAATCTGGATAAGTTATGTTGTGTGCACTGGGTCAGAGTCTACACTGAAAAACTGTGGCACAGGTTGAGGATGGAGTAAAAGTGACATGTGATCATAATGAAGATGCTGGAGTCAGATGCTCAGGGTAAACTGCTTTCCACACAGTACTGTAACTCACCTAATCACTAAAATGGTCTCTACTAAAATAATTTAGTTTGAATAGACACACAAAACCAAAATATTTGGGCAAAAAACATGGTCTCTGTTAGTGAATAAACATGCTAAATTTCTCTATGTTCTCAACTTCGGTTTTGGGGGACTCAAGTGGTAGAGCATTGCGTTTTTTTAACAAGCGCAAGGTTGGGGTTTGATTATCCCCGGGAGCACAGACAGATACAAATTTGATAGCCCTGAATGCACTGTAAGTCGCTTTGGATAAAAGCCCTCCATCTGCTAAATGCATTTTTTTTTTTTTTTTTTTTTTTTTTTTAATGTGTCTCTTATTTTATGAAATAATTTCATTTGGTTGGTGTGTTTCTATCAGTCAGCTGATGATCAATAGATGCATTAAATAAAGGAAGAGATTTAAAATGTGCCAGAGCAAGTGGGTCCCCCAGGACCAGTGTTGAGAACCAATGCTCTACACCTTCCAATTTTTTTTTCTCAATATTGTTTATAGGTTTCAGATTCTAGTTGGTGGTTGTTTAAAAAACAATAGGCTATTGGATATATGACTTTTATACATCAAGGTGTACAAAAGGGATTTATTTTCCCCAGTAATTATTTAAATAATCTGTGTCTCTTCAGAAGTCAGACTGGTTGGAGGGTTCTCGTTGCTCTGGGAGGTTAGAGATACTTCATAATCAGACGTGGATGTCAGTGTGTGACACTGTCTTTGACCAGCAGGATGCAGAGGTTGTGTGTAGAGAGCTGGGACTGTGGGGCGTCCTGTACAGGTGCTGGTGAGCAGCTGCTTTTGACAAAGGAGACAATCAGATGTGGACACAAGAGGATTCAGTGCAGAGGAAATGAATCTCAGGATTCACCTCTGTCCAAACATCACCATCATTATAAAAAACAACTGTTCTCAGGAAAAAACCATGTTAGGACTGTGTTGGTGTGCTGGTAAGAGATGGATTTAAGAGATGACGAGAAAGAGAGAATGACACTTATGTATGTAATAGTTTACCCAGTGGTCCATTTTTTTAAATATGACCAAATTTGCACGCTTTCTCTCTCTCTTTCTGTTACTCTTTCTCAGTTGCAATGAATGTGCGGGTTGTTGGTTGTCACAGTCGCTGTGCTGGGAGAGTGGAGGTTCTTCATAGAGGTCAGTGGGGAACAGTGAGTGTGTGTGACGAATTGGATTTGGTTGATGCTGCAGTGGTGTGTTAGTAGAGAGCTGACTGTGGGAGAACCTGTAGATGCTCTGGGTGCTGCTCACTCTTGGACCAGGATCAGGGACAATCTGGATGAGTGCTTTATGTTCGGAATAGACTCTACATTGAAGAGAACCCTGTAGATCAGCAGGATGGGGGTGCACACATGTAATCATAATGATGATTGATGGAGGTCATCTGCTCAGCGTGGGAACACATAACATTGTATACCAATTTACTGTGAAAAAATGTCACAAATGAATAAATTGACTGTACAGCTGAGGTGATATTCATGTTGTATGTTTCATTTGCGTCTAACAGATAAAACTCCAAATAACTGTGATATGTCTCGTTTGTATCAATTTATTAACTTATAAGATACAACAGATCAGAAACATCCAGATTATTGATGGACCTCCACCTGTTGCCTCTGGGAGAGAACGTTAGAGTTGAATCATGGGAACCACATGGTACACCGTGTGTGACACTGTCTTTGGACCAGCAGGATTGCAGAGGTAGTTTGTGTAGGAGAGAGCTGGACTGCTGGGGCGCCTGTACAAGGGCTGGGAGCAGCGCTGCTTTTCACAAAGGCGGACACTAAGATGTGGACCCAACGAGATTCAGTGCAGAGGAAATGAAGCTTTATATTTCTTCTGTCCCAACATCATCTTTCAACCACAACGGTCACCAGGGAGAATTGCCATTGGGGCTGTGATGTTCTGGAGTAATGGAAGCTGTATTTTTCCACTACTGTGATAATCACAACGGTTGTTTCGTTTTTTGTCAAAAAACTTACAAATTAAAATAAACTAATTAACTTAATAACTATTATAGGACATTTTGTATTCATGTACATTTTAGGGCCACACTTGATCTAGGAAATGGTAAACGGACCAGGACTCCTGTTCTGGTCGAGTTGACCATCAGGTATCTCAGTAAATGGGACACAGTTGGTGATGGCACTGCTGGGATATGAGAGTGGCAGTGTCCTCTGTATGACAGCTTGAATTGTGGGCAATTGACCGTGTCTGTTGTCGGGGATCAGACTGGTTTGGAGAGGGAAGTGGTGACGTGAAATCGGGGCTGATGTGTTTGAATTGTGACGGGATGAAACAAAACTCTCAGAATGTTCATCTTTCAGGGATCGCGCTGAATGTTATCACAGACGAGATGAGGGAGTCATATGACTTGGTAAAGTTAGTTATCTAATCAAGGAGGAGTTATTATGTTGTAATAGTGGGGGGAACGAACTATTATTGTTCTGGGAATTACAAGATTTGTTCTAAACAGTTCAAAAACACATAACATGTTCTCTTCAGATTCATCTCTGGCTCTTCATCGACTGTGACTTGGCGGCGGCTGTCTGGAGAGAGAACAGTGTGAGGGGGAGCTGGAAGTTTTACATTCCATCAGGTCTGGTGAGGAGAGTTGCTGGGACTCCTGGAGTCCCACGCTGAATCCTCCTGTGGTCTGCCAGGACAGCTGGGCTGTTGGGCTCTGTGGATTGAAACTTCTATGGCTCCCTCTTCAGACCAGTCCTGAACACAGTCATGAGTGTGTGACGGCTTCACAGGTGCTCTCTGGCGAGTGAAGCTCATCTGGGGAACTGCAGCTCTCCACAACCTCTCACTGCAGCTCCACACAACAGCTGTTACTCACCTGCCTTGGTGAGAAGAACAAAACTCTGGACAGATCGTTATTGGTGCAGGGTCAAATAATGCTGTTTTTCTTTCTCTGAATATCAGGTCGCAAGGTCCATCAGGCTGGGGGTTCTTCGGGGCGAGGGACTGTTGCAGGGATGCTGGAGGGTTTTTTACAGCGGGCTCATGGGGGACCAGTGTGTGATGACTCCTCTGGGATATTAAAGATGCCCATGTGGTGTTGACAGACAAGCTGCTAGTGTGTAGTGGCCCTCAGTAACCCGCAGGTAACGCCTGGTTTGGTCGCTGGTTTCTGGACGCCATAGGTTGTGATGAGGTGGAGTGTGAGGGGAATGAGACGTCCCTGTGGAGCTGCTCTTCTCCAGGCTGGGGAAAACATGACTGTCAACACAAGGAGGATGTAGGAGTCGTGTGCTCAGGTAAACTGTTAACAATAATTTAAATAATAACAATTTAATAACCCATAAATTGCACTCATGATTAGCAATATCCATTGTGTTTGCATTATACACATTAAGAACAGGGGTTGAAAAAATGTTTGTATTGTTTTACATTTTTAAAAGAATCGAAAGAAAGAATTTGAGGGTTCATGCACCATGCATTTTTGATAGTGTAGCTGGAATACAGTAACTGAAACAACTCGACAAGAAAAAGTTCTCCTTATTCCGAGATGCAACACTGCTACTAACTATTCATATCGGAACCACCATATTTTAATCCATTCTCAAATGAATGACTCTGAAGTCCGGTTCTGTTTAAGTTAATAAAGAGCCAATGCATCTTACAGCATTGCCAAATTGTAAAATTTAGATCTATTTGTTATTGAAATGTTTTTATCGTCTGGCAGGGAAATACAGTTTATTTTTCCCCCAAATATTTATTTCTTAAAAGCTCTTTTATAAACAGGTGCTGGTCATATAATTAGAATATCATCAAAAAGTTGATTTATTTCACTAATTCCATTCAAAAAGTGAAACTTGTGTATTATTTTCATCTCATTACACACAGACTGATATATTTCACAATGTTTATTTCCCTTTTACATGTTTTGAAATGATTTATAAACTGTACAACTAAGGAAAACTCCCAAATTCAGTATCTCAGAAAATTTAGAATCTAACTTAAGAACCCAATACAAAGAAAGGATTTTAAGAAAGCGTGGCCCCCCCCCTTGCCAAATGAAAAGTATAACCATGGAAAGTATGAGCATTACACGAGCAACTCAATACTTAGTTTGGGGCTCGTCCTTTTACCATGAATTACTGCAGCAATGCGGCGTGGCTGAATTGATCGATCAGTCTGTGGCACCTGCTCACTCGGTGTTATATTCTGACTCCCAGCAGTTTGCTCTGATAGTGGCCTTCAGCTTCTTCTGCATTCCTTGGGTCTGGAATATCGCATCTTCCTCTTCACAATACCGCCATAGATTTTCTATGGGGTTAAGTGTCAGGGCAAGTTTGCTGGCCAATTAAGAACAGGGGATACCATGGTCCCGTAAACCAGGTACTGGTAGCTTTGGCACTGTGTGCAGGTGCCAATGCTGTTGGAAAATGAAATCTGCACCTCCATAAATTGGTCAGCAGCAGGAAGCATGAAGTTGCTCTAAAACTTCCTGGTATATGGCTGTCTTGACCTTGGACCTCAGAAAACACCGTGGACACACACCAGCATACAGAGCATGCACCCGCAAACACATCACTGACTGTGGAACTTCACACTGGACCTCAAGCAAATGATTTAGATTGTGTTGCCTGCCTCCTCCTTTCTCCCCAGACTCTGGGACCGCGTATTTCCAAAGGAAATGCACCAAAATTTACTTTTCACTCAGATCAACCAAGACTTTGGACCACTCAGCAGCAAGCTGTCCTGTCCTTTTTGAAGGCAAGACGCTTCTGACCTGTCTGTTGTGTCAAGAGTGGCTTGACACCAAGGAATGAGACAGCTGAAACCCATGTTCTTGCATACATTCTGTGCGTAGGGGTTACATTTTGAAGCAAACTGACCCCAGCTTGCATTCACCGCTTTGTGAATCTCCCACCACATTTTTGAATGGGTTTTTGTTTCTACACTCCTCTCCAGGGGGCTGCAGTTATCCCTATTGAATTGTACTCCTTTTATTTTTTTATTTTTTTCCTTACCACAAAATCTTTTCCTTCCCCTTCGCCTCTCTATTTAATGGTGCCTTGGACACAGAGCTCTCGTGAACAGCCAGCCTCTTTTTTGCAATGACCTTTTGTGTCTTGCCCCTCATTATGCAAGGTTTCAGTGGTCGTCTTTTGACAACTGTCAAAGTACGCAGCACGCAGGTCTTCCCCATGATTGTGTAGCCTACAGAAACTAGAATCTGAGAGACCATTTAAAGGCCTTTGCAGGTGTTTTTGAGTTATATTAGCTGATTAGAGTGTGGCACCAGGTGTTCTTCAATATTGAACCTTTCTCACAATATTCTAATTTTCTGAGATACTGAAATTTGGAAATACTATCAGTCTGTGTGTAATGAAATGAAATATATAATATCAAAGTGTCACTTTTTGAATGGAATTAGTGAAAATAAATCAACTTTTTGATGATATTCCTAATTATTATTCGGGACCAGCACCTGTGTGTGTTGTGTGGTGTGTGGTGTTGTATATATGATAATATCTACTATAGATATATATATATATTAGAATTATTCCCTGTTCTTTTCCATCTAGAATTTAAAGAGATCAGGTAACTGAGGGTGCTGTGAAGGAAATGTGGAGGTGGTCTTACAATGGATCCCTGGGGAAATGTGTGTTAAAACCAGCTGGACAGAGACAACAGGCGAGTTGATCTGCACAAAGAGCTGAACTGTGGAAGATCTGGCAGTGAACCCAGCTATTCAGGTGGGACTGAAGACTCATAACTGGCTGGATTATTTTAAATGTCGACGACATGAATTCCACTTTATGGCAGTGGTCCCATCATCACCCCTGGGGCACAGAATACTGTGATAAACGACGGTGGCCAATGATCACTTGCTCAGGTAAAATTTTAAACCATTTTAAAACTCAGTGATATTTCTCGTAAATATAAAAGAAACATGACTAACACATGGATGAATTATTGGTTAAAATTATTTCATGAAACTGTGATCATGGTTATAATCTCAGAGACAAGGAAAGTCAAGAGTCTCTGCGGAGTCATCTGACCATGTTCAGCATCATCTTACCAGGAGAAAGTGTTCAAGTAAGGTTTATTTGACAACAAAATTTGGTTGAAATATTTATTACTTTTACCACATATAAAACTGCAATAGCTGACATATCTTTGAAAATACTAATAATAATGAATTCCATTATTCGTACTTGTGACAGCCATTGACCAAAGACTATAGAATACCTTTGACTCTGTAAACAAACAAAGAATACACTTCACCAATAAGAAAAATTGGAGGTGCTTTCTGCCAGTCATTTGTTTTGCATTTTTAGGTTGCTAACATTGATTACAGTTATTCTTACTATATGTGCATTAAACTTCCTTCTCTCTGGTGGTGTTTTTTCAATGTTGTATAAGTACATTTAAAAACAAACCGATGCATTAATAATAAAAACTTTTATTTATATAAAAACAAAACAGTACCAAATTTAAAAACAACATATGGTTTGGATCAGGGTTGACCATAGAATTTTAAAATCAGTTCTGTATTTGATAGGGGATGGTGCTGTAAAATAGGAGTAACGGATCATTCCTTCCCAGAGAGAAATAGCTGACTAAATGAAGGTGTAATAAATACAAAACAAGAATTACCAAGTTTTATGATAAAACAGGGTTGCAAAACAATGAAAAAAGCATGATTATGCAAACAATGATTTCAAATTTAAGTTATGATACTGGTATTGCCACATGTTATGGTCAACATCAGCACAAATTGTTGAGGGATTTTCATTCAATGTAAAACAAAATAAGATAATTTTAAACAAAACCACCATTTTCAGTATTTGAATAGGGGAACTGAGCTGATACTCTCAGTGTAGATAAAATAGGATGTCAATAGCTGGCCCAAGGATTTGATGCAAATTCCATGAATGAGCAAAACTTTGGAAACACCACCAACCACCACCAAAAAGTTGTCAACAGAGAGGTCACAGAGAGAAGTAGAGGGCTCTAGAATAGAATGCACAGAGGGATTTAAAACAGTTAATAATACAGAAAATAACATGAGGTTTATGACAATGTTGTGCTGAATCTGGTCCGTGCTGTTTGATATGTGTTTTAGATCATGTTCCTCTCAGACTGAGTGGAGTTGAGGGCCGGTGCTTCTAGGGGAGGCTGGAGGTGTATCATAACGCTGTGTGGGGCTCAGTCTGTGATGATCAGTGGGACATCAGCGATGCTCAGGTGGTCTGCAGGGCACTGGGTTGTGGAGCAGCACTGATGGCTGATAGGAATTCAGTCTTCTTTGGTGCTGATGAAGGTGTTGTGTGGATGAACAAAGTCGAGTGCAGAGGGAATGAGATTCACCTGTGGGACTGTCCTCTCTCCCTGAAAAACCACACTGACTGCTCCCACAAAGGGCATGTTAGACTCACCTGTGCAGGTCACAGCAAACACTGAGGAATATCTCTCCCTGAAAAATTCATTTTAAAGTGAAAACATTTGTATATTCAAGACACTTTTGCATGAACTGATTATAATTTCAGCATTTTTTTTTTTTTCATTGCCAGATTTGTCAGTGTCCACGCATTTTGCTCCTGCCACAACACATCAGTTTCTCCTCCAGTGGCGCTTAACATCAGTCTCTCCTCCACAAACTCCTCCAGCAGCGTCTCTCCTCGGTGCCCGTCCAGTGCTTGTGATTGTTCTGGTAGTTGTGCTCTTACTGCTCTTAGTGCCACTGCTTATACTGATTCAGCAGAACAGGGTGATGAGGAGAGGTAGGAGAGATCCAGAGACTGTCATATTGTGTCTTATTCGGTGTGTGATCAGTCATGTGTTTGTGAACTGACAAGCAGGTTTTGTCTGTCTACACTCACAGCTCTCTCTCTGACTGGTACACAGGACTACACAGGACTCAGTCTCAGAAATGAGCCAGTATATGAGAAATTTATCACAGACACAATCAATTAACTCATAGAGGTGAGGCATCATGACCGAAGAAGTAACTGTAACTGTGTACTGATTTCAAAGGAGTCTACAGTGTTTTACTTCTCCTCATTGCTAGCACATAATTCATTCTCCCTTACATATGTTCAAATCAGCTTGGCACCCTCATGTTGTATAAAGATCAAGTTGTTGATTTTAACTTTCAAAACATCTTGCAAAGCTGAATCCTACAAAGATGAAATAAAAAAAAAAAACATTTCTGATTGTTCTGCTCTGCCTTAACAGGGAGTCTCATCTCTGAAGACACTGATGAGCTTCTCTCACAGGTTAGAGAGGTGATTTTAACAATCTCAGTAAATAACTGTAATCTGTGATTCAGAATTTCAGATTATGACTGTGTCAGGGTGTATCTATATATATAATATATATAATATATATAATAGTTATTATTTTTTTATTTTATTTATTATTTACAATTTTGAAGATAGTGAAATGAGATCACAACCATGATTTATATATATATTACATCTATATATTGGATTGGGGATATATATGTAGTTGCATCGTAAAAAAGTTTTTTCACCGTAGAGGACAATTTCAAAAAAACAAAACAGTTTGTTTTTGACCATTTTGAGTGTGGAATTTTTTTTTTGCTAATAGAGCATATAGCCCATGAAAGATGCAATCTCCAGGACTCAAATAGGGATAGTCATGCTATGGATGATAATAACAATAATAATAATAAAAAGGATTTGCAAAACAGAGGTGCTCAAGTTCTTTAAAGTATGTTCATTTATGCACTCAATATTTGGTTGGGGATCCTTAAAGGCACACCATGTAATTTTTCACCGCTAGAGGACTATTCAAAACAAACAAAAAAGTTTGATGATGCCATGACTGAGTATGGAATCATGGGAGTTGTCATCTTCATCCCCACAGCCGATGCAATCTGACGGGACTCGGGCAGAAATCATGTTCATGGATGAGATAATGATTTATTAACATAGTAGAATGAAGCAGGGTGAGGCTAGATGATGTTTTATTAAAATGGTGGTGTTGAGCGGGTTTGGGATAATGGCTCGTAGGGGGCAGAGCGAAGCTGCTGAACGAGTCGACCGCTTCAGCAGCACTGTTTTATTTTATCTTGATACATTTTAAATTTTTATTTTTTTTATCTACACTGAAATGGAATGGGTACGTTTCGTTTGTTTAGATTGATTTTTTTTATTTTTCTGTATTTTATAATTATAAATTTGGTTTGGTGTAATTTAAGTAGTCAGCAAAATATATAACACTGTTCTAGTGGGTTTTGGATATTTTAATAAAAAAATCTTGCATATTGTGCCTTTAAGCACAAATTACAGCATCAGTGTGGTTTGGTATGGAAGCGATCAGCCTGTGGCCACTGCTGAGGCACTATTGAAGCCCAGGTTTCATTAATAGCAGCCTTCAGCTCTTCTGTATTGTTCAGGCATGTTGGCTCGCCAATCAAACACAGTGATATCATGGTCAGCAAACCACTTGAAAGTGGTCTTGGCATTGTGGGCAGGTGCTAAGTGCCACTGGAAAAGGAAATCAGCATCTCCATAAAGCTTGTCAGCAGATGGAAGCATAAAGTGCTCCAAAATCTCCTGGTAGACAGCTGTATTGACTTTGGACTTGATAAAACACAATGGACCAACACGAGCAGATGTCACGGCTCTCCAAATCATCACTGACTTTGGAAACTTCACATTGGATTTCAAGCAGCTTGGATTCTGTGCCTCTCCAGTCTTCCTCCAGACCTTGATTTACTTTTATCTGAAAAGAGGTCTTTGGACCACTGAGCAACAGTCCAGTTCTTTTCAGTTCTTCCTCAGACCAGGTAAGATACTTCTGACATTGTTTCTGTTTCAGAATTGGCTTGATAGCCCTTTTCCTGAAGACATCTGAGCATGGTGACTCTTGATGCACTGACTTCAGCTTCAGTCCACCCCTTGTGAAGCTCTCCCAAGCTTTTGAATCGGCTTTGCCTGACAGTATTCTCAAGGTTGCAGTCATCCCTGTTGCTTGTGCACCTTATCCTATCCAATTTCTTCCTTCCAGTCAACTTTACATTTAAAGGGGTCATAGGATGCAATTTAAAATTTTCTTTTCTCTTTGGAGAGTTGCAAAGACTAAGTCTCCAAACCCTAAGAGATATCTTTATAAAAAGTTAAGACGCATCCCACAGCCTCCTAAATTCTCTCTTTAAACACACACCACATGTCTACTCACTGTGTGGGAAAACTTTGGAACGTACCTTTTATTGATTCTCTCTGTTGATTGCCGGACCCTGTCGTCGTGGATACGCTGTTTTTGCTGTAAGGTGAAAATACTTTGTTTGGGGCCTTCCAAAAGAGGACACAACCAGAAATCAGCGGTTAAGTTTAATTTTACAACACTGTTCCAGAACAGTTCGAAACCTAAATATTCAGATGTGTGCAGCACACATTTTATGGAGGACTGAACCTGGGAGAGCAACACTACAATGTGTCCATGTACAAAGGCTATTTTATATAAAGTGGGGCAATTTCAACTTTGCAAGGACAGTCTGGTGCTTCTCACAGACTCACAGACTGTAAGTATGTTTTTCATATTTAAAGAATTTGCCACTGATGATTCAAACACACGTTTTGAGCAGTAGAGTAGGCTTTTTGGTTGTTGTTTCTCCGATCAAAAATGCAGACATGGTTTTATGTTTACGCGGCGAAACACGCAACGCAACACATAAAAAGACAGTTAAAGCCATTATAATCAGTAATTATGCCCACACTGGATGCAACAAATGCCTCATTTGTAATGGGTTTTATTGGTTTTGTCTCGTCGCGCCGGGAGACGGCATCACAGTATAGTAAGTTTGGTAACATTTCGGTCACATGCTTGAGGTATTCAGCCAATCACAATGGCACTGGATAGCTGGCTAATCAGCATACCCCATCACCTTTTCAGAATGATGAGCTTTGTAAAAATCGACGCATTTCAGAAAGTCAGGACATATAGGAGCAACAATAATGTATATTATGTGGCAAATAATGTGTTTTTGTAACCTTAAACCGCATAAACACATTGCATTACAGCAAATACACAACATAATGTTCTTTTATCAACGTCATATGACCCATTTAATATGCTTTGATACAGCACTCTGTGAACAGCCACCCCTTTCAGTAATGACCTTCTGTAACTTACCCTCTTTGTGGAGGGTGTGAATGATTGTCTTCTGGACCATTGCCAAGTCAGCAGTCTTCCCCATTATTGTGGTTTCAAAGAAAAAGTGATACAGAGAATTTACTGTAGAGATGGTCATTTAATGAAACTTAAATTTAAATATTATAATATTTTGAGATACTGGATCATCAAAATTAAAACAAACAATAAAAAAAAACTTTGAAATGTTTTTCATCAAAATTAAAACAAAAACAAACAAACAAACAAAAAAATCAAAATTATGTTAAAAAAAAAAAAAAAAAAAAAAAAAAAAAAAAAAAAACAGATGCACCTGTATATATATTCTATATACATATAGAATTATTAGTTTTGATTTTGCAGAGAGGGTGAATGAAACTCACACCAGGATTGTATGAGGATATCTTTACTGGGGACCAAGACCAGACCGTGAAACAGGTGCTGGTGCTCTTCTGTACTTTAGTTGTATTTCTCTTTCTGTAATTCTGCAATGTGCATATTGATATATTACAATACATTCAAGTTTGTTTTGAGTGCGATGACAATGGTTTTGTGTTAAATTTTAGACAACACACCAGAGGGATATTATGAAGTCGTTACTACTGGACAGAACTGTGGTACTGAAAAAGTTGATTTTATTTTTGGATTATTTTTCTTATGGATTTTTACACCCTACTTCTTTAAGGTGAGGCCATTTCAGATAAAATAAAATAATGTCATTTTATCAGCTTAACTTTACATTTAAGATCTTACAATGTATATGTGCTTGTGTCTGTGCCTGTGTGTGTGTGTGTGTGTGTGTGTGTGTGTGTGTGTGTGTGTGTGTGTGTGTGTGGTGTGTGTGAAAATGTGTTGTGGCTATGTGTGTGTGACCTAGTCTATTTAAAATTGGACACACATGTGTAACAGAGAATTATGATGTATCACTGAAGATGTGTCATCTTATTGGCATTAATGGACAATGCTACTCAATGTGCTGAACATGGTGAGTCACAAAGAACTTTTTAATAAACTAAATTAGTGTTCTATGATATTTTGAACCTCCTGTGTTTTCATACCCTTCATTGTCCTACAAATTATTATGGCTATATCAGGTGTAACTCTAAAAATCTGTTCATATGAGGTTATGGCGGACAGGGACCTACTGTATTACCACATGACACCCTCTTCAAGGTCTATTAAAAATTTTTAAAACTTATCAAAATTTTTGTACATGTGTAAAGAGGGAGCATTCAGGAGGAGTATGATGATGTGCTGTTGAGTATCACTGAAGATGTGATAAACCTGTTAGGTAACCTTATTGGGTAATACGTAATTCAAACAGCATTTTATGATTCCAACATAATTTTTGTAAGAACCTATTTTAAGAGACAAATACTTATAATTATAAATAATTATATTAGTAATTTGCTGATTTAAATGAAATTAACTCTGATGCAATCATAACATTAAACTTTTTTTTTAATGCAGACTATGATGATGTGGGGGAGGAGTCAAATGATGAGGGAGTTTCGGGCCGTATAACTCAATGGCCACACCTCGACTACCGAAGTTCTGTGTATTTTCATCAATTTTTTAAAAAAAAGTTGCTTTAGATTCTCCTAATATTCTTTAATATGTTGCTTAAAATGTTCTAGATGCTGAACACAAATGTAGATGAACAGACAACTACTGTTTGAACATTATAAATTCTAGTTAAAATATGATTAAGGTTATGGATCAGGATACAGCGCGGGTTAAGTATTTCTATGCTTAATAATCATTTATTGATGGTTTGATTTACTCTTCTCTTAAAGTTTTTTGTTCCTTTCAAATAGTTACAGTTACACAATGACTTGCACAAATATGTCGATTCTGAAAAAACAGGTGAGTTTGTTGAATGTATGTTGGAAAGCATTCATGATCACCTAAATAAGATATTTTGCATAAATGTTATTCTCTGGCTGTGTGTTGTAGTGTAAAACAATTGTCATAAGAATACAGTTGCATGGTGGGATGCCAATTTTTTTCCCTTTTTGAGACTACACGTCTCTCGCCCTATAGTAAAAAAATGTCTGCTATATGACAAAAATATGTGGAAGTAATACTTAATTGAAACAGCATTTTTAGTGATCATTCTACTCCTGATTTCCTGAATTAATTTCTTAATACAGAAAACATTAATTAAGAATGAGAAATTAATAACCAAAAAAAATAAAAATAAATAAATAATAATAATAATAAATCCCATCCTAACTGTTGATGAAATCTCCCGAATAATTCCATTGATTAATTATTTTTAATCATCAGCCATGGTTGTAATTTAGAATACCTTTTTTTAATATTGTTGACTGATGAACTCCATGATTTTTTTTTTCGAAGGCATTTAACTTTTTTTCAATGTCCAAGTCTACACAACGTTAACGTCACAAATTGATAGTATAACAAAAAAAAAGAAGTTCAAACTTTAGTATGTAGTCTAACAGAAACGGAACTTCGTTAAGTACTACGAGAAAAGAACTGATGTCGAGATAGATGAAATTAAGTGTTATAACGAGAAAACATTAGGTTTACTGGCTATCCGTTCACGAATAGGATTTTTAGGTTTGACTATTGAACTTGGACATTACGACTATTGACTTTATTTACGTTTTTTGGTTATGCAGACAGGCACACAGATAGAAAATAAAAATAAAAAATCAGATTTATCCAGCAATTTCAGTGGTGTGATTCAGTCCCCTGCTGGTGTCAAAGTGAACAACAGGTAATCGCTTTTTTATGGTCTTTTACTGCCATCTCGCGGATTACAGATGAAATGCAATAATAGAAACGTCAAAGAATAGGTTTGTAGGCTACTTGCCTGTATGATTAGAGCAAAACTAAATAACGCCATTATTTAATTCTTCCAACCTGTATCATTAAATCTATGGTATTACTTTTATGTTATTATAGGTTATTGATAAAAATTGTCCTCCTGTTAAGAATCTCTCACTGCTCTTACTTATACTTGGTAAAAGTATAATAACACAAGTCTAATCTTGAGCTGAAGATTAAAAGGGATAGTTCACCCTAATGAAAAATTAACTTACCCGATGATTTACTCACCCTCAAGCCATCCCAGGTGTATATGACTTTCACATCAGAGTACAATCGTGGTTGGCGCTAAAACATAAAACTACGTACCTCAAGCTCTTATCTGTTCCTCTTTTGCCGCTTCCACTTTTTTCAGCACACATAAAAACTACAGCTGCTAAAGTGTGATTTATCATGCTCTTTTTGTTTACCACTAGCACATGCTGATGACGTTTATTCTTCTATAGAAACGTGTGTCGTAGCGTACGAGTTAAAAGGTGTCATCATCGTACAGTCTACAAACATGTCGTAGCCAAGTTTATAGATCCATGTCGCACAGTGTGACAAGCAATATTCTTATAGGATTGCTAAAATTATGCAGTGTGTTTTGTGCTAAGCCGGGATACATTGGCAAATGTCGGGCCGTTGGCGTGCATCTGTCGGGCTAGTTTGAATGGTGTACGTCAGCGGCAGTTTACGAATCAACATCGAGGCCATTGGTGAGAGTGAGAACTTTGATTGGATATTTAGTTTAGCGAACAAGTCACTGAGAACAAGAAACTGAGCTAGTAAATGAAGGCAGCACAGGCAGCTGTTGTAATGTTACATTATCTTACCCAAGCATTAGCATTCCAGTATGCAAATATTTTAGTAATTATGTAAATTATGGGGCAAACTTCATTTTTTGAGTGAACTATCCCTTTAAAGATCCGGTGCTGAGTCAGTCCATAACTAGCATGATGAAGTCAGATGTGCATAACATAATTCAAGTTTGTGATGATGTCCTCTTCACCTTGGGGACAGTGGGCATTTAATAGCCTACATTAACTTTGACAACAAATGTAGGCCAATTATGCATTCATTATAAAATAATTTTAGAACTTAATGTCGCGATGGATTTTAATCTGGACTTGAAAATCAAACAAGAGTGGTTTAAAAACTAAATCAAACACATAAATCTTATGTTTTCTGAAACCACCTTATTTACCTTTAAAACTTTGTCTTAAATTGATATTTGAAGATATTCTCCTTGCTTGCGCTAATCTAGCAATAACAGATGGTGAATGAGCACATCCGATGATGATGTCATTACTGCTTTTCTGTAGATGGTGTCAGCACAGCATATAGCTCTACAGGGTGGAGTTCAGACTCATTTGCTAGTAGTAATGAAAGAAGGTAAAAAATTCATTTTGTTTGTTTGCCATATGCCAGGGCCAGAGAATTCTCCACTGTCTGTCAGGTAGGAGGAACATTTTCTGCATGTCACTTTATAAGAAAAATCAGTTTTGTTAGAACATTGTATTTTTCTGAGTAGCTTAAAGACTGCTTAGTCTCACATACAGAACTTGAACAAGATGACAAAAGCCCAAGAAAGATATATAGTACAAGCAAAAATGGTTGCTTATCTTCACAAAATGACAGTTATGGTTTTTGTGGGCCATCTGAAACCACTTGTGGATTTAGGTAAATTAGGTAATTTTTTAAAAGCCATTTTACAATATTATTAATTTTAATGAGTTGAGTTTATTATGTGTTAATGTTGTGCTAACACTAATAGACATTTTAGGACATATGCTGTTAGTTATCAGTGCTTTTATCTCGTCTCTGCAGGTGTTGGGCTTTGATGCTGTAAATAAACTGGAGAGTTTCCTGCCTCCTGTAAGTATCATACATGTGTGTGTGTGTGTGTGTGTGTGTGTGTGTGTGCGCCTCCCCTCACTGAGGTCTTGATATGCGTGGAGGAGGAGTTCATCAAGCACTGACAGTTTTGATATATATGGAGAAAATCAGAAACGCATCCTCTGATTTGTCACTGAAGTTGTTTGATGATTTCCTCTGTTGTGTCTAATAAGGTAATAGCGAGTGTGATTGGAGGGTGTTGGGCCTCTTTCTCTCTCATTAAGGGGGCTGAGAGGATGCCTGTACTTCTGTATCATCAGAGCGGAGAAGCTTGTTCTGGGTGTTGAGTTAATCACGCTGAGGATGAGGATGATGGGAAGATGCTTGATGTTCATTTTACTGTCTGCAGTTGTAATATTCATCACAGCTGGTAAGTACACAAGGAATGAAACAGATGAAGTTATTTTCAGATGTTATCTTAGAGCAGTCAATCTTATTTATAAGTAACTTATGTGGTGTCTCATATAATAGTAATAATAATAATAATAAGATGATGGAAAAGAATGCCTAATCATGTTTATTTATTTACACAATACCAAAGAGGCACGCACCATTTAATTTATTTATTTTTTTTCCTATATTGATTTGCGCTTAATTGATATAAAAGCTTATAGATAAAGAGATACACTGCATGATACAGAGAGAAAAAAATGAAGATATATTACATTTAAAAGCTTAGGTGTTCCATTTGTATAGTTGCCACAATACAGTATGCATTATTTTTTCTCTTCCACCCCCACCCTCATTCTAATCCCATCATCTTTTTGTCATTGCTTCAGCTCAGTATATAGATTGTGTGAATGTGAGGCTGGTTGGTGGTCACAGTCACTGTGCTGGTAGAGTAGAGGTTCTTCATAGAGGTCAGTGGGGAACAGTGTGTCATGATGACTGGGATTTGGCTGATGCTGCAGTGGTGTGTAAAGAGCTGGACTGTGGAGAACCTGTAGATGCTCTGGGTGATGCTCACTTTGGACCAGGTTCCGGACGAATCTGGATGAGTTTTCTTATGTGTAGGGGATCAGAATCCACACTGATGAACTGTGGGTCAGGAGGATGGGATAGACACAACTGTGATCATAATAAAGATGCTGGAGTCATCTGCTCAGGTAAAGTTTTGTACATACTCTAAGTAAAATCTGTGTTAAACTTTTGCGCTTGCATAGTGGTTTCTAATACTTTACATATGTTTTATTTAGAAGTCAGGCTGGTTGGAGGTTCTCGCTGCTCTGGGAGGTTAGAGATACTTCATGATCAGACGTGGATGTCAGTGTGTGACACTGTCTTTGACCAGCAGGATGCAGAGGTTGTGTGTAGAGAGCTGGACTGTGGGGCTCCTGTACAGGTGCTGGGAGCAGCTGCTTTTGACAAAGGAGACACTCAGATGTGGACACAAGAGATTCAGTGCAGAGGAAATGAGTCTCAGATTCACCTCTGTCCAACAACACCATTAAATGAAAACAACTGTTCTCATGAGTTCAGTATTGGTTTGCTGTGTACTGGTAGGAGTTCAAAATGCAACAAAGCAGTATTCATTTTTTAGTCATTAATTTTTTTATTATTATTAATTTATTTCATTTTAATTTCCACTTACTTTTTCTATTTTCTTTTTGTGTTTCTTATATTCCTAGACATAATAAATGTGAGATTGGTAAATGGTACCAGTTACTGTGCTGGTAGAGTGGAGGTTCTTCATAGAGGTCAGTGGGGAACAGTGTGTGGTCTTGGCTGGGATTTGGCTGATGCTGCAGTGGTGTGTAGAGAGCTGGACTGTGGAGAACCTGTAGATGCTCTGGGTGATGCTCATTTTGGACTAGGATCAAGACCAGTCTTAATGAAAATTGCAATTTGTACTGGATCAGAGTCTACACTTAAGAAATGTGGATCCATAAAATTGCCTGACAAATGTCTTGATAAGAGTGCTCAAGTCATATGTTCAGGTAAGTTAAGAGTTTTGTATTATAATAGAAAACAGATGTGCCAAAAGCACTCATTGCATGACTATTTTCACCTGGTTGTCTTGTAATTGACATAAAACCTGAATGAAACCTATGGAAAACCCAGTGGCCCTGTGGAACTCATTGGCATACACAAGCAGTAGTCACAGCAATTCCGCAAGACTCCAAATTAACCTCAGATGCTCTATTCAGGACAGGGCCTTGTAGGTGGAGAAATATCATTTTATTTACCTTTAAAATAATGCATGATTTTGTTGATATGTGTTTACTTATTCAGAAGTCAGGCTGGTTGGAGGTTCTCGCTGCTCTGGGAGGTTAGAGATACTTCATGATCAGACGTGGATGTCAGTGTGTGACGCTGTCTTTGACCAGCAGGATGCAGAGGTTGTGTGTAGAGAGCTGGACTGTGGGGCTCCTGTACAGGTGCTGGGAGCAGCTGCTTTTGACAAAGGAGACACTCAGATGTGGACACAAGAGATTCAGTGCAGAGGAAATGAGTCTCAGATTCACCTCTGTCCAACTAACTCCTCACACAAACACAGCTGTTCACATGAATACAGTGTTGGACTGGTGTGTGAAGGTTTGAGTTTTTTCTTTAAATAAACTGAAATTAGTTGAATTGAATGACTCTTAAATCTATAATAAATATTACTTTCATAGTTTTGTTTTCTTTTTGTGGTACTTTTTCTTTAATTTTGTCTGTTTCTTTTTTTTTTTTGGTAACACTTTAGTATAAGGACCAATTCTCATAATTAACTAGTTGATTATTAGCATGCCTATTATCAACATATTGGCTGTTTATTAGTACTTAAAAAGCACATATTCTGAATGACCATATTCTACATCCCTAATCTTACCCAATACCAACTGCCTTATTGACTACTAATAAGCAGCAAATTAGGAGTTTATTGAGGCAAAAGTCATAGTCAGTGGTTTGTTAATAGCGAGTATTGGACCTTAAAATTAAGTGTGAGCCTTTTTCCTTATCTTTGTTTTTATTATATAGACAATATGAGAGTGAGGTTGGTTGATGGTCACAGTCGCTGTGCTGGTAGAGTGGAGGTTCTTCATAGAGGTCAGTGGGGAACAGTGTGTGGTGTTGACTTTGATATGGCTGATGCTGCAGTGGTGTGTAGAGAGCTGGACTGTGGAGAACCTGTAGATGTTGTTGTTGATGCTCATTTTGGATCAGGATCAGGAGCAATCTGGCCAAATCGCAAATTATGTACTGGATCAGAGTCTACACTGAAGAATTGTGGAACAGTACAATGGGGTTCATATCTCTGTGATCATACTAAAGATGCAGGAGTCATCTGTTCGGGTAATCTGCTCCAAAGCCCACTCTGTTTTATATTACTCATGATCCACCTGCCTGAAAGGGGTAGTTAAAAAAAAAAAAAAAAAAAAAAAAATGAGAATAGCCTACTTTATTTACTCACCCTCATGCCAGACCAAACCAGAATTACTTTCTTCTGTGAAGCACAAGGTATATAGTTTTTCTTTTCTCTCCATAAGATCCAAAATAAGAAATTGAGTGTGAGGCTTGTGCATTCTGTTATAAAATGACATTAAAATTTATTTTTAGTTAAATTTTCTTCCCCCCCCCCATTTTTTTGGTGCTTTGACAGCCTCAGTCTTAATTCACTCGTATTATATTGAAAAGACTGGCCAGGATATTCTTTAAATATTCACTTTCTGTGTTCCATGAAAAGAAAGGAATTCATAAGGATTTGGATTAACATGAGGATGAATTCCCCCATAATCAAAACACATGCATGATAGACAAATTTCTTATCTCTCGCTACTTCAGGTACCAGACTTATTGGAAACTCCAGTTGCTCTGGGAGGTTAGAGATACTTCATGATCAGACGTGGATGTCAGTGTGTGATGCTGCCTTTGACCAGCAGGATGCAGAGGTTGTGTGTAGAGAGCTGGACTGTGGGGCTCCTGTACAGGTGCTGGGAGCAGCTGCTTTTGACAAAGGAGATGCTCAGATGTGGACAAAAGAGTTTCAGTGCAGAGGAAATGAGTCTCAGATTCACCTCTGTCCAACATCCCTTTATAAAAACCATTGTTCAGATAATTTCCATGGCCTGTTCTGTGCTGGTAAGAAATAAAGTAAAATGGGAGTAATATCTTGTTAATATTCTACATTTTACTCATAGTCTCTCTTTGTATTTTTCTGTCACTTAGAGAGAAGGAATGTGAGGTTGGTTGATGGTCACAGTCGCTGTGCTGGTAGAGTGGAGGTTCTTCATAGAGGTCAGTGGGGAACAGTGTGTGGAAATTTCTGGGATATGACTGATGCTGCAGTGGTGTGTAGAGAGCTGGACTGTGGAGAACCTGTAGATGCTCTAACTGATAATCACTTTGGACAAGGATCGGGACCAGTATGGATGAGTGCATTATGTATTGGATCAGAGTCCACACTGAAGAACTGTGGGTCATCAGGATGGAGCATAAATGTCTGTACTCACAATTCAAATGCAGGAGTCATCTGTTCAGGTAAATAATGGTGTACTTCTAAGCATTAAACATTTTTTTCCCTACTTCTTGGCCATGAATTTGTGTTTATGCAAAGAATTATTGTGTTTTATGTGGAAAATTTTTTTTTTTCTGCATTACGTCTGTATTATGTGTTTTCACTACTGTGCACTGTGGTTCCTGCAATATAAACAGGTCATAAGCCTTCCAGACTTGCTGCTGGACCTCATCTGTGCTCTGGGAGGCTAGAGATACTTCATGATCAGACGTGGATGTCAGTGTGTGACGCTGTCTTTGACCAGCAGGATGCAGAGGTTGTGTGTAGAGAGCTGGACTGTGGGGCTCCTGTACAGGTGCTGGGAGCAGCTGCTTTTGACAAAGGAGATGCTCAGATGTGGACACAAGAGATTCAGTGCAGAGGAAATGAATCTCAGATTTCATTCTGTTCAGTATCATCATCCCACAAACACAACTGCAGCAGTGACATTAATGTGGGCCTCAAATGTTCTGGTAAAGAATCAATATTCAGTGTCTCTTCATTTATTTTTAATGTAAGATTACCTATGATCAATCAAAGTAATAGTTCACCCAAAAAGGAAAATTCTGGGATCATTTACTCACCCTGAAGTTGTTCCAAACCTGTATGTTGGTAATCAAACAGTTGATGGTAGGCCTTGACATCCATTGTAATGAAAAAAAAAAGTACTATGGACGTTAGTGGCTAACTGTTCGGTTACCAACATTCTTCAAAATATATTATTTTATGTTCAGCAGAAGAAACTCATACACATTTGGAAGTAAATGATGAAAGAACTACATTTTGGGTAACCTATACCTTTAAATATATTATATTGCAAAAGTTATCCAAATAAGTTGTTTATTTTTTTTGTGTTGCAACTGAATGGTTATAATTTTTGACCCCTTTTTACATAACATACATATAAAAAACAGAATTTTCTCAGTCCACATATGTTTTATTGATATAAATTGTTTTTATAATGGGCCTTGTAATGAAAAAAGTTTTTTGTCCAGGTTACACTGATCTCAGACTGGTAAACGGCTCAGACTCATGTTCTGGAAGAGTGGAGCTTCAGTTCCTCAAAGAGTGGGGCACAGTGTGTGATGCATGCTGGGATATGAGAGCTGCCAGTGTCCTCTGTAGACAGCTGAATTGTGGGATTGCTGTGTCTGTTGTGGGATCAGACTGGTTTGGAGAGGGAAGTGGTGAAATCTGGGCTGATGTGTTTGATTGTGACGGGAATGAAACAAAACTCTCAGAATGTTCTATCTCTTCATGGAGTCGAGCTGAACGTTCTCACAGACGAGATGTTGGAGTCATCTGCTCTAGTGAGAGGATTTTATTAAAAAAAAAAAAAAAAAAATAAATAAATAAATAAAAGGTTAGTACATAAATTACCTTGCTATATATTAATAAAATGCCACATCTTTCACTCAGATTCCTCTCTGGCTCTTCATGATGGTCTGGTGCGGTTGTCTGGAGAGAGACAGTGTGAGGGGGAGCTGGAAGTTTTCATCCATCAGGTCTGGAGGAGAGTTCTGGTGGACTCATGGAGTCTCACTGAATCCTCTGTGGTCTGCAGACAGCTGGGCTGTGGCTCTGTGCTGAACTTCTACGGCTCCTCTTCATCCAGTCCTGAAAACAGTCATGAGTGTGTGACGGGCTTCCAGTGCTCTGGGAGTGAAGCTCATCTGGGGAACTGCAGCTCTCCACAAACTCTCAACTGCAGCTCCTCACAACAGCTGTCCATCACCTGCCTTGGTGAGAAGAACAACATCTGGACAGATTCTTCATTTGTTAGTGGTCAGTAATGTGTTTTTCTTTCTCTGAATATCAGGTCGTGGGTCCATCAGGCTGGTGGGTTCTGGGGGAGACTGTGCAGGGAGGCTGGAGGTTTTTTACAGCGGCTCATGGGGGACAGTGTGTGATGACTCCTGGGATATTAAAGATTCCCATGTGGTGTGCAGACAGCTGCAGTGTGGAGTGGCCCTCAGTAACCAGCAGGTACCAGCCTGGTTTGGTCCTGGTTCTGGACCCATATGGCTGGATGAGGTGGAGTGTGAGGGGAATGAGACGTCCCTGTGGAGCTGCTCTTCTCCAGGCTGGGGAAAACATGACTGTCAACACAAGGAGGATGTAGGAGTTGTGTGCTCAGGTAAAGAGTAGACTGTTGTATTTTTAATTAAACTTAATTTATTTATTTTTTACATTTTGGAATTTTATAATAATATTTGTTTTAATTTCCATCAAGATTTTAAGGAAATCAGGTTAACTGAGGGCTGTGAAGGGAATGTGGAGGTTTTCTACAATGGATCCTGGGGTAATGTGTGCTGGAACCAGATGGAGAGAGACACAGTGAGTCTGATCTGTCAAGAGCTGAACTGTGGAAGATCTGGTGATTTTTCTGATTCAGTATCAAGAGTGAAATCAGCTACTAACTGGTTGGATGAAGTGAAATGTCGACCACATGATTCAAATCTGTGGCAATGTCCATCTTTACCGTGGGGACAAAATGACTGTGATGGAGATGAAGTGGCCAAAATCACCTGCTCAGGTAAGACTGATGCAGACAAAATTCTGTGCCTGAAAAATTACAACAGCAATCCATATAAAATAAAAGTATAAGTGTAAAATATATTGACTTAATTTATAATTACAGAACAGGAGAGTCATGAGTCCCCTCGTAGTTATTTGAAATGCTCTGCATCTTCCTACCAGAGACAGTGTTCAGGTAATTTAATTTGATGGAGAGCTTAAAATCATGAAAGCTATATGCAATGTAAGTTGATAGTGCAATTTGATCTCAAGGCATGTAGCTGCCGCTGTTCTGACATAACTCTGTTGGCCAAAAATGTGTCATCTTGTCTGTGAATTTAGATCATGTTCCTCTCAGACTGAGTGGAGGTAAGGGCCGGTGCTCTGGGAGGCTGGAGGTGTATCATAACGCTGTGTGGGGCTCAGTCTGTGATGATCAGTGGGACATCAGCGATGCTCAGGTGGTCTGCAGGCAGCTGGGTTGTGGAGCAGCACTGAGGGCTGATAGGAATTCAGTCTTTGGTGCTGGTGAAGGTGTTGTGTGGATGAACAGAGTCGAGTGCAGAGGGAATGAGATTCACCTGTGGGACTGTCCTCTCTCCCTGAAAAACCACACTGACTGCTCCCACAAAGAGCACGCTGGACTCACCTGTGCAGGTCACAGACAAACAAATAATATTCATTTTAGATCATTTTAAGACAAACATGACTGGATAATTTTGAATGTGTTTGTGTGTTTGACAGATTTTACAGATTTGTCAGTGTCCACTACTCCTGCCACAACAGCATCAGTTTCTCCTCCAGTGCGCTCAACATCAGTCTCTCCTCCACAAACTCCTCCAGCAGCGTCTCTCTCCGTCCCCCCAGTGCTTGTGATTGTTCTGGGAGTTTTGCTCCTACTACTCTTAGTACCACTGCTTATACTGATTCAGCAGAACAGAGTGATGAGGAGAGGTAGGAGAGATCCAGAGACTGTCATATTGTGTCTTATTCAGTGTGTGATCAGTCATGTGTTGTGAACTGACAGCAGGTTTGTCTGTCTACACTTACAGCTCTCTCTAAGAGGAGACACAAGACGATGACTGAGGCCGTTTATGAGGAGATTCAGCGCAGACCCATTAATAGACAAGGTCTTTTCACTCAGAGGGGTGAGTAACTGTCATAGTGTCTGATGTGTTGAGGGTGAGTGGAATAAATCACACTGATTAATTTGTGGGACCTTGTGTGTGTGTCATTTGAAGTGATATAGGGTTAGTGTTATATTATCCAAATGTTTTTGATTGTAAACATATTTCTAAGATTCTGCTTCCCAATAACAGGAAGTGTGATTTCTGAAGAACAGTACTCTGGGTACGAAGAAGCTGATGATGAGTTTCTTTCAGGTTAGGGGGATGAAATGTAAAAATGTTACATACAGGAATGTGAAAATAACTGGAAAAAAAATTGACTTAGCAAGTTAACATTATTCAGTGTTATATATCTTGAATATAAAAAATACAAACAATATTTCCAATGTAAAGATAATCCATAATTAGATTTTTTATAACTTTTTTTGTTGTTATTTTTAATGTTCATTGTAATTGATTATTATTATTATTATTATTATTATTATTATTATTTTTATATAGGAGTCACACCTGACTACTATAATGATGTCACCACCACTACAGGCCTAACAGGTCAGTAAATTTTTAACTGATCACAAGATTTCACTTAATTAACTTAATTAGTTAGTTAACCTACAGGGGCCTTGAACTGAAAAATCTGTTTGTTTGTTTTTTTTCCTCTTTTGCTTTTAACTCATTCAGAAGAGCAACAAATTACACCCGAGAATTATGATGATATAATCACTGTTGATTTGAGACATCCTGCTACAGGTTTATTTCTTTAATTATGAATATTATTTGACTATGCATGTATATTATGTGTATTTTGGTAGTTACATTTTATTTTTCTTTATTTTGTTGCAGATGACATTTCAGAAAGCTATGATGATGTTGTCATTATAAGGCAGTTTTTCATTAATCAAGCAGGTGTGGGTCACAAATTTAACTTAAATATTCTTTTTCTTTTCTTTTGTTATAGTTTATTATAGTGTTAAATTATAAATTTTATAGACTTCATTATATTATAGTTATATAATTATATATTTTTATATAATATGTTGAATTTTGTGAAGTACAGTATTATTTTTGTTTATTTATTTAATGAATGACATTTATATCAGAAGGAGGTCAGTAGGAATATGACAATGTGAGGAATTTCAGCGAAGATGTGCAAGAGTTGTTTGGTAGGTTATTTTGCTTAATGTCACTCTGAATATGTCTAGTTTTATTATCTAAAAATTCTAATGCAATGAAAATATTTGTTTTTGTTTTCAAACAGCAGACTATGATTATTTGAGGGAAGAGCCAGGAAAACTGGGAGGGACAGTTTGAGTTAGTGACTACACCCAACACCGACAAAGTGTTTTGCTTTTACAATTAATAGACATTAATAGAAAACATGGACATCAATTCAAAACATTGCAGCAAACAAACTGGAAAAAATATAGAATAAATTCATAAAACAGACAGGGTGTTTAATTTGTTCTTTCATATTCTCACATTTCTGTGATAATCTTAAAAGTTCTATTATATCACTAAAGGTTTCCAGCTCAGGGTAATCATGCTGTGAGTTTCTGAGGGTCAGAAGCCCCTACAAGACAAAAGGATCAACATGTTTTTATATTCTTTTGAAACTAAAGATTATTGCATGCAACTCTTTTTGTAAATTTATTTTAAATGCATCTTAAGAGTGCATTTAGCCAAAAAAAAAAAAAGATTTTCTCTTTTCTGATGTTTAGAGTTTCTTCATAGATTAAAAATTGTATTAAGACATCAATAATGTATGATGACAAAGTTCCTGAAAATGTATCTCTTTATTAAAGCTGCAGTACAAAGCTTTTGCTTCTCTATCAGCATCCCTGCTTGAAACATAAAATTGCAAGTTGTTTGGTTGATTGATTAATTATTTATCTATTAATTACGTCTTTTTTTAATGCTTACTTATAAGCATATGTCAAAAAAAAGTCATCTGAACATATCTATCATATTTGTTTTGACCAAATAAAAACCTAAATGTTTTAAAATAAATCATATTACTGAAGTTGAGATCAGTTGATTGCTCATTCAGACCATAGATCACAGAGCATTTGTGTTGAAACCAGATGGACAGAGACACAGTGAGTCTGATCTGTCAAGAGCTGAACTGTGGAAGATCTGGTGTTTTGTCTGCCTTTACACTAAGACTGAAATCAGCTTGTAACTGGCTGGATAAAGTAACACGTCGACCACATGATTCAAATCTGTGTCCATCTCCCCCCTGGGGACAGAATGACTGCAATGAAGATGAAATCACAAAAATTTGTCATGTTTGTCATGTGACACAGCAGCCACAATAGCACTGTATAATTGATATAGGCTTATGTTTTATTTATTTATTTTTCCTTTTTTATTCAAAACAATTCCAAACATGCTTAATATATCAGGAAATATCTCGATTCTCAAATATGTGTAAGTAAACGGGTTTTGCATCTTTATAGATTGTTGTTTGATCAATAAATGGTGATGGGCAAAGTAGACTAATAGTGTAATCTATTAACTTCACATAAAAACCTGACTTTTTACTTAAGTGCCATATATGGGTGTCATGCCATAAAATATTTTTAATATGACTGAATTTGCATTTAATGTAAATTTTAATAACAATATTGTAAGTTACTTATTTTAACACTTTCATTTTACAGAGAGTAAAGAACACTCTTTCTTTCAGTCTAGCCAGAGTTCAGGCACTCTCAAAAACCTCCCATTAAAATCACTACTGAAGCGGTTTAAACTGTGAAATGAATATCTTACTTACATCCTTACACACATCTGCACTTTTTGTTGTTTCTGATGAGAGAATTCGCTAAATAATTCAGTCAGCGATCAGGTGAACAAAACGTGACGTGCCCCCTCACTTTGAATGGGCGTGACGCCTATAACCAACAGGATGCTTGTGTATGTTTTGAGTGGTGTTGTACAAGTATTAATAAATTTACTGTGATAATGGCCCTGTCCCAAATTGCACCCTAAACCCCCACGGCCTAAAGACCACACTTTTGTGACGTAATGCCGTTTTGACTGTAGGGTAAAAGTCTGCTGCGGAGCTGGCCTCAGTGTGGGCTCGGCAGTGTGCATCGAGGGTGCATCGAGGGTGCATAGCGGCCACTAAGTGGGCGCTCGCAAGCAGCCTTCTGAAAGTTGAAATGACAAATGAGACACCCTAAAGTCTTGTGGACTTAATGAACACACGGCAACCAAGGTAAGTCTGCAAAACTGCAAGTGCACATGAAGTGTGGCATTGTGGACCAAGTGTGCAGCACATCGTCAAAAGTGATTCCAAAACATTTTGATTGCCCTGGTGACTGACTGCAGTATTGCAGAACCCTCACCCCATGAGCCAAACAAAAAATATCAAATTGCACTTTAAATAATTTTTTTCCCAAAAAAGATGGTTTCTGTCGTTACATAGTTTTTATCAAATGGATGTATAATAAGTTTGGTTTTAGTAATTTATGCTATAAAAAACAGAGTGTGGCAACTTGATTGTGTGCTTGTGACTGAGTCTTTGGGAGAGGCGGGAGTTTTATACTGCTGCTCCACCTTAATATCAGCTTAGACTCAGACTTCATATGAAGTCATCAGCGCAGGATGACAGCGGCCATTTCTGGGATAATTTGGCTTAATTTTTCTACAGTGAAAGAAAATAGACATGTCATCCTTTAAAAAAAAAAATCAGCTGAAAAAGCTGATTTAAAGCTGAAAAAAATCAGCCTTCAGAACTGAACACATCCAGTGATTGTGCACACATCTGGTCCTGCTGAGACATTTTTATCTGATTGATTTTTGGAGGCATAGACCTTAGTCAGGGTAGCACCAATTTTTGCCTGAAATGAAAACATGACTGTGAAGGATAGAAGTACAGAAGTGCACTGAAAGGACTGTTGTTTAACAACATACCAGTTGCTCATCTGATGAAAGTCTTTATGCAAAACAACTTTTAGTAGAAAACAAAAAAAAAACTCTTTAAAACATTTTTGTTGTTTGTGTGTTTTGGTGTTTTTATTATCTAAGAAATTTTTATACTTTTTTCTTGATTGTAGATACACTAGGTCTTCCTCTCACAGTTCTGTTTTCATCCACTTTAAATGAACTTAAATTAAGTATGCTGGTTAAGTATTCTTTGCTGTCACTGATAATCCTGATATCCTGTATGTTCAGTTTTGTGCCGGTTGAGCAAAAAAAATAAAAATAAAAATCATCTTCTAACATTGTTTTTTTTTTTTTTTTTTTTTTTTTTTTTTTTACTTTTCCGCATTTGGTGTAATGAAGCAAGAAATGAGTATTGTAGTAATCAAAAACTCGCTAAGTTATCACCAAAGCTTTCTCTCTATTGCTAGGGAAGTTCTGGTGTTGAATCAGCTCATACTGTAACTGGCTGGATAAAGTGAAACGTTTACAACATTGACTCAAGTCTGTGGCAGTATTCTTTATTTTGGGCACAGTGAAGGTGGACTGTGATAATATACAGACAAAATCTTTCATTGTGTGTTTTTAAGTAAATTTACTTTGAGAGCAAAAATACATTCATAATTAAATCTGTAACAGTACTGTTATATTGTGCTGGAATTAATCTGGTCTTGAAAATCAAACAGAAGTGCTTTTAAATTTACATCAAATATAAAATCACCTTATTTATTAATCTAATAATTGAAAGCAGTCACTTAACTTAGTCAAATGGTGAAAGAGCAGACCAGATAAAAATTATGATATCATCACTACTGGACAACAGATTCATGTAATTATATAATTCATATGGGGAATGTTGTGAAGTGGTTTAGATTGTGATTTGTGATTTAAAAAAGTGTAATGACCATATATATCCAGCAGAGGCCCATAGAGATCCATTCATTTTTTCTGGAAGTGGCTAACTGCTCCTCTCACAACTTTTCTGATATATATTTTGTAAATATATATTGAAACATTATAAAATACATTAAAAGCAGTATTTGGTTAGAATTTGTTTTTGTTGTTTGAGGTATTTCAAAATGCCCGCTTTTGCAATAATGCCACATAAATTTGCAGAAATGCCACACAAGTTGTCACTTAAATTTGATTGCAAGGACTTTTTTTTTTTCAATCTAAAAAGTAAAATCAAAACAATTTTAAAAGCAGATGTGAATGGTGTGTGTGTTTGTGTGTGTGTGTACGTGAGTTGAGTATGCTTCATGCAATTTCATATTTCATATTTCATGTTTCATATTGCATTTGTGCTCTAGTATCAGGCCTTCATTTTTGTGTGGGCATTTTCAGATTTATGCAGGATTTATTGATTTTATTTTATTTCAATAAAAATGCTCTCTGTTGCAGTCACACACATGTGTGTGTGTGTGTGTGTGTGTGTGTGTGTGTGTGTGCGTGCGTGTGCATGTGAGTGAGCATGTCTTTTCTACATTGCATTTGTGCTCTAGTACCATTTTTGTGTGGACATTTTTAGATTTATGCCAGATTTATTTATCTTTATTCATTTATTAGATTTATTATTTATTTATTGACAAATGAAAAAAGTAAAAGTTGATTGGGTTCATATTGACCCCAGGACAGATTGAGGGTCAAATCCTATCTGACTGGTAGAAGCATGGTATGGAATATTGGTTCCTGTTCATCTATCAGCACCGATCATGTGTGGTGTGCCTCAAGACTCCATCCTTGCTCCTAATTTATTCTCTCTTTATATGATTCTTTGTGGAAATATTTTCAAGAGATATATTGCTTTTTTACTGCTACGCTGATGATGTACAAGTGTATTTGCCACGGTCACATGAAAATAGTTTAGAACCTCTTATTGCCTGTCTTTTAGTGCGTACTGTATATTGACAGCTCTCTAAAGCTGGTCAAACAGATAAATTCTGTTGTAAAGTCAAGTTTCTTTCACTTACGTAATCTAGCGATTAGCAAAGATGAAATCATGTTTTAAGTTTAAAGGCCTTAAAATTGCAATCCATGCTTTGATAACATTATGACATGACTATTGCAATGGGTAAGGGAACTAGCCATTCATCTATTTCTCATTTGCAAAAAGTTCAAAACTCTGCTGCTAGACACTTTATGGTTATTGAAAATGTGAACATATTACTCCTACCCTAGTCTCCCTGCAGTATATTCCAGTTTATTATAAGATTGTTTTTAAACTTCTGTTATTGGTATATAAATCCTGGCATGGACTCACATCGGCCTATCTTTCAGATCTCTTAATTTAATATAAGACTGTACAAACTTTAAAATCTGCGATTTTTGTGTCTCTTTCTCGATTTCCCAGCATCCAGTAACTCTGATGAATCTCGTGGTGATCCTCCATCTTAATGGCACAATGAAGAAAGCTGAGAGCAGCTACCTCCGTGCACTGTAGCTGAAACCTCATAACAGTCCAACCTCCACAAACTCTGGAATGACAAACAGGGTCTGCGAGACTCTGGGACATGGTCTGCTGCTGGACTGATTATTTCATCTGTGGATGTCTGATCTGATTTGAGCTGGAGTTCTGTGCTGATTCACTGCTTATGGATAGATGTTGATGGAATTGGTTAAAACTTGAACTAGTCTGGAGGATGAGAGCGAAGAATCTGATGCGGAGCCTCTGTGAAGTTCTGCTCTGGACAGTAAAGACCACTAAAAGAGTAAAAGATCAGTAAAGTGCACAAACACAGAAGACTTCAAATTTAATTTAAAATAAATAAATAAATGAGATTTTCCTTATGCTGATATGTAAAATGTCTCCTCTTAATTTACTGTTGATAAATCAATGGTTTATCACCTGGTTGTTAATGAAGCACTGTTGCTTTGTTTAATTTTAGGCTTTTTACTGAAACTTGCTTACAATTCTTGCAATTATTAATAGTAGCTTGGCCTCGGGAGTTGTACAGCAGTCTTTTAAACATGCAGCAGTGGAACCAGTAATTAAGAAATCTAATTTGGATTCCTCAGTTCTTGTTCATTTTAGACCTATCTCAAAACTTCAGTTTCTTTCCAAACTACTGGAGAAGGTTGTATTTGGATAATTGAATTCATTTCTAGATCTACACGGTATACACAAAGTGTTTCAGTCTGGTTTTAGAGGCTACTGGAGAAGGTTGTATTTGGATGTTTTGTTGAAGGGTTTTAATGGGGGACTGTGCGATTTTAATTCTACTAGACCTTACGGCTGCATTTGATACTGTAGACCATAAGACCTTGATTTCACACTTAGAACAATGTGTTGGTATTAAGGGTACTGCGTTGGAATGGTTTAGATCTTATTTGTCCGAAAGAACTTTCTCAGTTCGCTTAGGAGACTTTGTCTCCTCAACTGCTTCTTTCACGTGTGGGGTCCCCCAGGGCTCCATTTTGGGGCCTTTTCTGTTCTCCCTGTATTCGCTTCCCTTAGGACATATTTTTAGGAAGTTTGGTATTACTTTGCATTGTTATGCAGACGATACGCAAATTTACCTACCTTTGAAACATAAGGATACTGGTTCTTTAGAGCCCCTATTGCTGTGTCTTGAGGAAATTAAGGCCTGGATGACACCAAATTTCCTTAATTTTAATGAAAATAAAACAGAAGTTATACTGTTTACGCCGGGAGGTACCTGGAGTCATCTGATTTGGACCTTGGTGAATTGAAACAATTTGTGAAGCTCTATGTAAAAAATTTAGGTTATCATAGACTGTGTTTTTTAAATTGGACAAACAGGTTAACTCGGTAGTTAAATCTTGTATTTTTCCAATTGAGACAACTCACCAAGGTGAAATATTTCCTGTCTTTTAACGACTTTCAAAGAATCATTCATATCTTTATTTCAACTGTAATTATTGATTACTGTAATGGCCTCTATGTAGGTATTAGTCAGGCCTCTCTCTCCAGACTGTAGATGGTCCAGAATGCGGCAGCTCGCTTGCTGACGGGTACACAAAAGTGGGAACACATCACCCCCATTCTAGCCTCTCTTCACTGGTTACCTGTCCATTTTAGGATTCAGTTCAAGATATTGGTATTTGTTTTTAAATCTCTTAATGGTTTAGCACCTAAATATCTGTTCGACTTGATCAAGCTTTATGCTCCGCTAAGAGTGCTTAGGTCTGCTGACCATTTGCTTTTAGTTGTCCCATGGGTAAAGTTGAAGAGCAGTTGTGACCGAGCATTTGCAGTGCCCTTCTACACTAGACAGCCTCAAACACTTGCTGTTTTTAAATCTAGCCTGAAGACTTAATTCTATAGTCTGGCATTTGATGCTACATGAGAGCTGCTTCCTTTAATTGTCCTTATGGTGTCTTATTGTCTTCCTATATGTTGTTGACTGCTTGTATCATTGATATTTTTATTATTTTTTTGTGTACATCACTTT
The DNA here is from genome assembly GCF_018340385.1 of Cyprinus carpio. Lineage (NCBI taxonomy): Eukaryota > Metazoa > Chordata > Actinopteri > Cypriniformes > Cyprinidae > Cyprinus > Cyprinus carpio. The sequence goes on along the minus strand of NC_056600.1, from coordinate 458,851 downwards.
GATAAACACTTGCTGTTTTTTTTTAAAAAGGGCTTTATAAATAAACTTTGACTTTGACTTTGACTTTGAAACATTTTACTACAATAAAAATTTATATTCGACCAGAAAAACATTCAGAATTTTTATTATGAGAAAGAACCAAACAATTTCTGTTCCAGTAAGTGTTCAACAGGCGCTCTTCTGTCGTAACACATGGACAAGACCCTTATTAGCAAAAATATATACACACAGTTATATACTACTACTACTTGCATGGGTAACAGGGTTGCAATTTTAGGAGTTGCATTCCTCTATATTATTATTTTTTAAATATATATATATATAAAAAAAAAAAAAAATATTTGGTTAAAAGGTTTTACATGGTTGAGCATAATGATTGAAGTCTATTTGAGAAAATGGAATGAGATTCTTGTTTACCAGTCATGCTGTATAAATTATGTTATCTGCTTGGTGTAACAATTTTTAAATAATTTTTCTTTATTTCTTATAAGAAGAAAATCATATGATAAGTTTGATGTGAGCAGTTATCAGTCTCTGTATCGCAGCAGGTGTTGGTGCTATAAATATCCTGGAGTGCTTCCTCTCTCTGTCTCCTGTATGATGTGTGTCTATTTTATGCCCCTGGCATGCGTGTGTGTGTGTGTGTTGTGTGTGTTTGCATCCTCACTGAAGTGTCTTTATATATGATTGAGGAGGAGTCATTTTCAGCACTGATGTTCTATTGATACAGTCATAAGGGTACATTTTTCGAAATTGAGATTCATACAGCATATGGAAGCTGAATAAATAAGCTTTCCATCTATGTATGATTTGTTAGGATAGGACAATATTTGGTCGAGATACAACTATTTGAAAATCTGGAATCTGAGGGTGCAGAAAAATCTAAATATTCAGCCTTTAAATTTGTCCAAATGAAGTTCTTAGCAATGCATATTACTGATCAAAAATTAAGTTTTAATATATTTACAGTAGGAAAAGTACAAAATATCTTCATGGAACATGATCTTTACTTAACATCCTATTGATTTTTGACATAAAAGAAAAAAATATAATTTTGACCCATACAATGTATTTTTGGCTATTGCTACAAAAATACCCCAGTGACTTAAGACTGGTTTTGTGGTCCAGGGTCACATATATGGTGAAATTTATTTATGTTTATGATTACAGATTAAGTTTACTTAAAATTTTAAGCTAAACATTAAACACCTAATTTAAAAAACAAAACAAAAGGCTTTTTAAAATATTAATTTTACAGAGTTGAGTTTATGTATTAATGTCATGCTAACATAGGCACTAATCAACGTTTAAACTAAAAGGCATTTTAAGGACATATGCCATTAGTTATCAGTGATTTTATTGCATCTCTGCAGGTGTTTGGCTTTGATGCTGTAAATAAACTGGGGAGTTTCCTGTCTCCTATAAGTCTTATACACACACACACACACACACACACACACACACACATATGCCATTAGTTCACACACACACACACACATCATATACATATACATAATGTATATGTATATGGTCCCCCTCAGTGAGGCGTCCTTGATGTATGGGGGAGGAGGATTCATCAGCACCACTGACAGTTTTGATATATATGGAGAAAATCAGAAACGCATCCTCTGATTTGTCACTGAAGTTGTTTGATGATTTCCTCTGTTGTGTCTAATAAGGTAATAGTGAGTGTGATTGGAGGGTGTTGGGCCTCTTTCTCTCTCATTAAGGGGGCTGAGAGGATGCCTGTACTTCTGTATCCTCAGAACGGAGAAGCTTGTACACTGGGTGTTGAGTTAATCATGCTGAGGATGAGGATGATGGGGAGATGCTTGACACTCATTTTACTGTCTGCAGTTGTAATACTCATCATAGCTGGTAAGTACACAAGGAATGAAACATGAAGTTATTTTCAGATGTTATCTCAGAGTCAAGCTTATAATTTTAAGCAATTAATGTGCGGTCTCAGATAATAATAATATTAATAATAATGCTTTATCATGTTTATTTGTTATTTACGGAATACCAAAGAAGCATGCACTATTTTATTTTATTATTTATTTATTTTTAATAAATACTTTTTTAAATTTATTTTATTATTTTATTTATATATCTTGATTTGTGCTTAATTGAGATAAAAGCTTATAGATACACTGTATGAGAAAAAGGAAGAAATATTAAATTTAAAATCTTAGATGTTCATTATATTTTTATTGTTTGAGAAATTTGTAGAAATATTAATTTTTTAATTTTTCTCTTCCTCTCCCACCTTCATTCTAATCCCATCTTATTTTTGTCATTGCTTCAGCTCAGTATATAGATTGTGTGAATGTGAGGTTGGTTGGTGGTCACAGTCGCTGTGCTGGTAGAGTGGAGGTTCTCTCAACACGAGTTCAGTGGGGAACAGTGTGTCATGATGACTGGGATTTGCCTGATGCTGCAGTGGTGTGTAGAGAGCTGGACTGTGGAGAACCTGTAGATGCTCTGCATGGTGCTCATTTTGGACCAGGTTCAGGACAAATCTGGATTAATTTTGTCATGTGTTGGGGATCAGAATCCACACTGAAGAACTGTGGGTCAGGAGGATGGGATAGACACAACTGTGATCATAATAAAGATGCTGGAGTCATCTGCTCAGGTAAAGTACTGTACAAACTCTAAGTAATATCTGTGTAAAACCTTTGCGCTTACATACTGGTTAATAATTTTTTATTATTTTTATTATTTTTAAATATTTTTACATTTATCAGTTATCATTATCTTGAGTATCCATAAATTAATATTTGTTGTTGTTTATTTTGTACATTTGTATTATTTAGAAGTCAGGCTGGTTGGAGGTTCTCGCTGCTCTGGGAGGTTAGAGATACTTCATGATCAGACGTGGATGTCAGTGTGTGACGCTGTCTTTGACCAGCAGGATGCAGAGGTTGGGTGTAGAGAGCTGGACTGTGGGGCTCCTGTACAGGTGCTGGAAGCTGCTTTTGACGAAGGAGACACTCAGATGTGCACGTGGACACAAGAAATTCAGTGCAGAGGAAATGAGTCTCAGATTCACCTCTGTCCAACATCACCATCACATGAAAACAACTGTTCTCATGAGTTCAATATTGGTTTGCTGTGTTCTGGTAGGAGTTCAAAATGCAACAAAGCAGTTTTATTTAATTTATTTTCAGATTTATTCTCAGATTTATTTCATTTAAATTTCCACTTACCTTTTCTATTTCCTTTCTATGTTTCTTACATCCCTAGGCATAATAAATGTGAGATTGGTAAATGGTCACAGTCGCTGTGCTGGTACAGTGCAGGTTCTTCACAGAGGTCAGTGGGGAACAGTGTGTGGTGATGGTTGGGATTTGGCTGATGCTGCAGTGGTGTGTAGAGAGCTGGACTGTGGAGAACCTGTAGATGCTCTGGATGCTTACTTTGGACCAGGATCAAGATTCTTAATGGAAATTGCCATTTGTACTGGAACAGAGTCTACACTTAAGAAATGTGGATCCATACAATTGCCTGACAAATGTCTTGATAAGAGTGCTCAAGTCATATGTTCAGGTAAGTTAAACGTGTTGTATTCTTATAGAAAACAGATGTGCCAAAAGCACCTGTTCCATGACTATTTTCACCTTCTTGTCTGGTAAAATAATTGACATAAAAAACCTGAATGAAACCTATGGAAAACCCAGTGGCCCTTTGGAACTCATTGGTATACAAAAGCAGTAGCCATAGCAATTCTGCAAGACCCCCAATTAGCCTCAGTTGCTCTATTCATGACAGGGTCTTAGAGGTGGAGACTTGTCCTCTTATGTTCCTTTAAAATAAGGCATGATTTTGTTGATATGTGTTTACTTATTCAGAAGTCAGGCTGGTTGGAGGTTCTCGCTGCTCTGGGAGGTTAGAGATACTTCATGATCAGACGTGGATGTCAGTGTGTGATGCTGCCTTTGACCAGCAGGATGCAGAGGTTGTGTGTAGAGAGCTGGACTGTGGGGCTCCTGTACAGGTGCTGGGATCAGCTGCTTTTGACAAAGGAGACACTCAGATGTGGACACAAGAGATTCAGTGCAGAGGAAATGAGTCTCAGATTCACCTCTGTCCAACTAACTCCTCACACAAACACAGCTGTTCACATGAATACAGTGTTGGACTAGTGTGTGCAGGTTTGAGTGTTTTCTTTTAATAAACAAATCAGTTGAATTGAATGTCCCTTGAATTTAGAGTAAATATTACTTTCATAGTTTTTATCTTAGTGTGTTACTTTTTTCTTCCTTTTGTCTGTATCATTTTTCTTATCTTTCTCTATTTATTATATAGACAATATGAGAGTGAGGTTGGTTGATGGTCACAGTCGCTGTGCTGGTAGAGTGGAGGTTCTTCATAGAGGTCAGTGGGGAACAGTGTGTGGTGTAGACTTTGATATGGCTGATGCTGCAGTGGTGTGTAGAGAGCTGGACTGTGGAGAACCTGTAGATGTTGTTGTTGATGCTCATTTTGGATCAGGATCAGGAGCATTCTGGCCAAATCGCAAATTATGTACTGGATCAGAGTCTACACTGAAGAATTGTGGAACAGTACAATGGGGTTCATATCTCTGTGATCATACTAAAGATGCAGGAGTCATCTGTTCAGGTAATCTGCTCCAAAGCCCACTCTGTTTTATATTACTCATGATCCACCTGCCTGAAAGGGGTAGTTAAACAAAAATGAGAATACTTTATTACCTCATGCCAGACCAAACCAGAATGACTTTCTTCTGTGGAGCCCTTTTTGTGTTTTTTTTTTTCCTTCTTTTTTTCTTAAGATCCAAAATAGGAAACCATAATGAGTATATGAGGCTTGTGCATCCTGTTATAAAATGACATAAAAAAATAAATAAATTAACTTGCATTATATTGAAAAGACTGGCCAGGATTTTCTTTAAATATTCTCTTTTTTGTGTTCTATGAAAAGAAAGGAATTCATAAGGATGTGGTTTAACATGAGGTTGAATTCCCCCATAATCAAAACACATGCATGATAGGCTGAATTTCTTATCTCTTGCTACTTCAGGTGCTAGACTTATTGGAAACTCCAGTTGCTCTGGGAGGTTAGAGATACTTCATGATCAGACGTGGATGTCAGTGTGTGATGCTGTCTTTGACCAGCAGGATGCAGAGGTTGTGTGTAGAGAGCTGGACTGTGGGGCTCCTGTACAGGTGCTGGGAGCAGCTGCTTTTGACAAAGGAGACACTCAGATGTGGACACAAGAGATTCAATGCAGAGGAAATGAATCTCAGATTCACCTCTGTCCAACATCCCTTTATAAAAACCATTGTTCAGATGATAATTTCCAGGGACTGTTCTGTGCTGGTAAGAAATAAAGTAAAATGGGAGTAATATCTTGTTAATATTCTACATTTTACTCATAGTCTCTCTTTGTATTTTTCTGTCACTTAGAGAGAAGGAATGTGAGGTTGGTTGATGGTCACAGTCGCTGTGCTGGTAGAGTGGAGGTTCTTCATAGAGGTCAGTGGGGAACAGTGTGTGGTGATTTCTGGGATTTGACTGATGCTGCAGTGGTGTGTAGAGAGCTGGACTGTGGAGAACCTGTAGATGCACTGACTGATGATGACTTTGGGGAAGGATCGGGACCAGTATGGATGAGTGCTGTACTATGTACTGGATCAGAGTCCACACTGAAGAACTGTAAGTCATCAGGATGGAGCATGAATAGCTGTCCTCACAATGCAAATGTGGGGGTCATCTGTTCAGGTAAATAATGTGCACTTCTAAACATTAAGCATTTTTCCCCCCTACTTCTTGGCCATGGATTTGTTTTTATGCGAACAATTAATGTGTTTTATGTGGAAAACTTTTTTTTATACTAATATAGCTGTATTGTTACATGTTTTATCTGCATTACGTCTGTATTATGTGTTTTTCTACTGTGCACTTGTGGTTCATGCAATATAAACAGGTCATAAGCCTTCCAGACTTGCTGCTGGACCTCATCTGTGCTCTGGGAGGTTAGAGATACTTCATGATCAAACGTGGATGTCAGTGTGTGATGCTGCCTTTGACCAGCAGGATGCAGAGGTTGTGTGTAGAGAGCTGGACTGTGGGGCTCCTGTACAGGTGCTGGGAGCAGCTGCTTTTGACAAAGGAGACACCCAGATGTGGACACAAGAGATTCAGTGCAGAGGAAATGAATCTCAGATTTCATTCTGTTCAATATCAGCATCACACCAACACAACTGCAGCAGTGACAATGATTTTGGCTTGAAATGTTCTGGTAAAGAATCAATATTCAGTGTCTCTTCATTTTTTTTAACGTAAGATTTACCAAAATTAATCTTAAAGTAATAGTTCACCCAAAAAGAAAGATTCTGTGATCATTTACTCACCCTGAAGTTGTTCCAAACCTGTATGTTGGTAATCAAACTGTTGATGGTAGGCCTTGACATACATTGTAATGTAAAAAAAAGTACTATGGAAGTCAGTGGCTAACATCAACTGTTCGGTTACCAACATTCTTCAAAATATCTTATTCTGTGTTTAACAGAAGAAAGAAACTCAAACTCTTCAAGTTTGGAACAAGTGGAGGGTGGATAAATGATGACAGGACTCTAATTTTTGGGTGACCTACTTATGTTTTGCATTCTTACTGAATGGTAAAAAACTATTTGACCATGTCACACACATTAAGAGAAGAATTTTCAAAATCATCATATGTTACAGTATATGATAGATACTGTTTGTAATGGGCCTTGTAATGACAATATTTATTTTATTTTATTTATTTTTTTATTTTTTTGTCCAGGTTACACTGATCTCAGACTGGTAAACGGTTCAGACTCTTGTTCTGGAAGAGTGGAGCTTCAGTTCCTCAATGAGTGGGGCACAGTGTGTGATGCATGCTGGGATATGAGAGCTGCCAGTGTCCTCTGTAGACAGCTGAATTGTGGGATTGCTGTGTCTGTTATGGGATCAGACTGGTTGGGAGAGGGAAGTGGTGAAATCTGGGCTGACGTGTTTGATTGTGACGGGAATGAAACAAAACTCTAAGAATGTTCCATCTCTTCATGGAGTCGAGATGAATGTTCTCACGGACGAGATGTTGGAGTCATCTGCTCTGGTAAATTTTATTTGACTTCTCGAGAGCATTTTGTTACTGAAAAAACTTTTTAATGTATTTAAAAAAAACACTAGTACATTCTATCACTATTTAGATTCCTCTCTGGCTCTTCATGATGGTCTGGTGCGGTTGTCTGGAGATGGGACAGTGTGTGAGGGGGAGCTGGAAGTTTTCATCCATCAGGTCTGGAGGAGAGTTCTGCTGGACTCCTGGAGTCACACTGAATCCTCTGTGGTCCTGCAGACAGCTGGGCTGTGGCTCGTTAGTGTGCTGCCCTGAACTTCTATGGCTCCTCTTCATCCAGTCCTGAAACACAGTCATGAGAGTGTGTGACGGGCTTCCAGTGCTCTGGGAGTGAAGCTCATCTGGGGAACTGCAGCTTTCCACAAACTCTCAACTGCAGCTCCACACAACAGCTGTACATCACCTGCCTTGGTGAGAACAACAACATCTGGACAGATTTTTCAGTTTTTCGTGATCAATAATGTGTTTTTTTTCTTTCTCTGAATATCAGGTCGTGGGTCCATCAGGCTGGTGGGTTTCTGGCGGGAGACTGTGCAGGGAGGCTGGAGGTTTTTCACAGCGGCTCATGGGGGGACAGTGTGTGATGACTCCTGGGATATTAAAGATGCCCATGTGGTGTGCAGACAGCTGCAGTGTGCGAGTGGCCCTCAGTAACCAGCAGGTACCCAGCCTGGTTTGGTCCTGGTTCTGGACCCATATGGCTGCGATGAGGTGGGAGTGTGTGAGGGGAATGAGACATCCCTGTGGAGCTGCTCTTCTCCAGGCTGGGGAAAACATGACTGTCATCACAAGGAGGATGTAGGAGTCGTGTGCTCAGGTAAACAGTGAACAATTAACAATAGCAAATATTTATTTATACATTTTTATATTATGTTTATTTATATAAGTTTTTCATTTAAACTTAAAATTTAAATAAGATTAATGAGATATTTTCAACAACACATTGACATGTCCATAATGTTCAGATTTTTTTCTATTTTGTGATTTTAAATGTGTTTTGTTTTTTTTCTGTCTAGAGATTTTAAAGAAATCAGGTTAACTGAGGGCTGTGAAGGGAATGTGGAGGTTTTCTACAATGGATCCTGGGGTAATGTGTGCTGGAACCAGATGGACAGAGACACAGCGAGTATGATTTGTCAAGAGCTGAACTGTGGTAGATCTGGTGATTTTTCTGATTCAGTATCAAGAGTGAAATCAGCTACTTACTGGTTGGATGAAGTGAAATGTCGACCACATGATTCAAATCTGTGGCAGTGTCCATCTTTACCATGGGGACAAAATGACTGTGTTGGAGATGAAGTGGCCAAAATCACCTGCTCAGGTGAGACATTTTCCTTTAGTCAAAAATTACAACAGTAATCCTTTAATTTTTAAATGCTTTTCAGTAAATATACATATAATATTGAATTAACTTGTGACTACAGAACAGGAGAGTCATGAGTCCCCTAGGAGCTATTTGTCACGCCCCACATCTTCCCACCAGAGACATTGTTCAGGGTAAATTTATTTAATGTAAAAAGCATCATAACAACCCTATTGTATATATGTCTTCTGGGGGCACAAACATGATTCATTTTCTCTTCACACACTATACCCTACTGCAGCTGCCAGCATTTTAACAGAAATCTGTTGGCCAGTAATTTGTCTATGTGCCTGTGATGTGTGTATTTTAGATCATATTCCTCTGAAACTGAGTGGAGGGGAGGGCTGGTGCTCTGGGAGGCTGGAGGTGTATCATAACGCTGTGTGGGGCTCAGTCTGTAATGATCAGTGGGACATCAGCGATGCTCAGGTGGTCTGCAGGCAGCTGGGTTGTGGAGCAGCTCTGAGGGCTGATGGGAATTCAGTCTTTGGTGCTGGTGAAGGTGTTGTGTGGATGAACAAAGTCGAGTGCAGAGGGAATGAGATTCACCTGTGGGACTGTCCTCTTTCCCTGAAAAACCACACTGACTGCTCCCACAATGAGCAAGCTGGACTCACCTGTGCAGGTCACAGCAAAACATGAATAAATATTATTAATTTTAGGCAATTTTACTTTAGGAGATTTTGAGACAATCTCATGATTTGAATGTGTTTGTGTGTTTGACAGATTCCACAGATGTGCCAGTGTCCACTACTCCTGCTACAACAACATCAGTTTCTCCTCCAGTTTCTCCTCCAGTGCACTCAACATCAGTCTCTCCTCCACAAACTCCTTCAGCAGCATCTCTCTCCATCCCCCCAGTGCTTGTGATTGTTCTGGGAGTTGTGCTCTTACTGCTCTTAGTGCCACTGCTTATACTGATTCAACAGAACAGAGTGATGAGGAGAGGTAGGAGAGATCCAGAGACTGTCATATTGTGTGCTCGTATTCAGTGTTGTGATCAGTCATGTGTTGTGAACTGACAGCAGGATGTTTGTCTGTCTACACTCACAGCTCTCTCTAAGAGGAGACACGGGACGATGTGTTGAGGAAACCGTTTATGAGGAGATTCAGCGCAGACACAATCACTTCACTAAGAGGGGTGAGTAAATGTCATAGTGTCCGATGTGTTGAGATCAACAGGGTATTACGGGTTTTTATTCAGAGTGGTGAGTGGAGAAAATCACACTGATTCATGTATGCCCTTACCAGTTAACCATGGTTTTATAATAGTAAAAGTGTAGTGTTTTTTGGTGGGACCCTTTGCATTTGTATAACCACAATTCTACTTCAGTGTAGCAATTAATTTGTGGTTACCATGGTTTAACTAAAAATAACCATGGTTCATTTTTGTAAAGATGCTGTGACCTTGTATTATCATTTGAAATAATATAATGTTATATATTTCCAGAGGTTTGTGATTGTAAACATATTTCTGTGGTTCTGCTTCCCAAATCACAGGAAGTGTCTTTTCTGAAGAACAGCACTCTGGGTACGAAGATGCTGATGAGTTTCTTTCAGGTTAGAGGAATAAAATGTAATAATGTAACATACAGAAATTTGAAATTAATTGAAAACATTCACCTCACCGCATTGTTTTCTAATAATTCAACTGACCGGAGTCAATTATTCCACATATACTATGGTTTCCAAACCTCAAGACATTGTTCAGATGATGTATTTCAAGACATTCGTCAGGTTTTTATCGTTAAAACACACTTGTGTGTAGGACTAATTTTTTACACTTCTTACCCCATGCCTCCATTGCTAATTCCTAAACATAATTTTAGAACTATAATGGAGGCTTGAGCCATTGATAGCATAGTAGACTATGAGGCAAGTCGCTTTCCCCCATCCATAAGTAATAGGAGTGCACCATCTTGGAATTTCTAAAGTCTTTGGTAATGCCGTTAAGACATGCCTGGAACTACAGTATCCATCTTTTTTTCGGCACCCCCATGAAGCTTTGAATACAAAGAAATCATGTGAGTAACTTACCATGATTACACTGTAAACAATCAGTGAAACCTTTACAATGAGGTGACATATACTCACCCTTAAACCATTGATAATTAAAAGTACATTTAAAAGTGTAAAAGTATTAACATATTACTTTCAATATACCATGAATAACACCAAACGCTAGATTATTTCTGCAAGAATATCATGCTCATGTTAAATGTCACTGTAGTAATACATACGTGGCCTTGCCTTAAAAATGTTCATTAATATTAGCGAGTGATAGTATTTTCCAAATGTCTTTTCTGACATTTTAACAGATATCAAATATTGTATTTATCTGTTTTAGAAAACATTTTTATAAACACAACTGATAGGATTAGAAATAAAAAGGGGAGTCGATTATGATTACATTTTAAAAATCATGTGAAAACAAAACTAGAAAAAGACGTGAGGATTTGGGGAGAGAAAAACAAGAGATTCTTACGGTGCATTCCAGTAAATTATTCATGGTAAACTAGCCTATTGTAAATAAAAATCAGGAGGGTCAGACCACAAATGCGTTTGTTGCACAAATGTTTTTTCCCCTCCCATGTTGTTACAGCAGAATACAAAAGGAAAAAAGAAAAATAATGAGGGAAAAGACTACAGCAGACTGAAAGGAGCCTCTTCTTATAGATATTCTATTATTCATTATACCGTGTCACATTAAAAAATACAAAAAAATACAGTGTTATGTTATTTTATAGACATCTGAAAACTGAACATATAATAAAACTTACAACTTACAAACTGATGGATAAGTATTATTTTTAGTACAACTTTTTAATCTGAAATGTTTTTTTTTTCAATCTTTTAGTACACAGCATGCCCAAACTGGAAGTGCATCCCATAATTTAAAACAGAGTATAGGCTTTCTAGGAGAAAGATGGATACCTATCTTTAAATTTAGCAGTGAAAGAAAATGAGCACAATGTCCATTGTATTTTATTTTAAATTGTTTGTTTTGTTTTTTTTAAATTTCTCAGAATCTGCGGTAGGAGGCCACACCTTACTATAATGATTCACCACAGGTCCAACAGGTCAGTGAATCAGTAACTTGATCACAGGATTTCACCTTGGGGTTAATTAACCTACTGAGCTTGTGAACAGTAAAATCAAGCTTTTAATTCACAAATAACCCTTTCTTGATTTTTGCTTTTAAATCATTTAAGAGCAACAAGTCCACACCAGAGAATTATGATGATGTAATAATCACTGTTGGACTGACACATCATACTACGGTTTATTTCTTTTAATTATTCATTTATTATTTGAATATGCATGTATATAATTTTATGGGTATTTTATTTATATTATCATTATAATCAAGTTATCAAGTTATATCAAGTTATGTGCCTTTTTGATTGTCACATTTTATATTTTTTATTTTTTGTTGGGCAGGTGGACATATCAGAAAGCTATGATGATGTTGTCAATCATAAGACCGGCTCTCCAATAATAAATCAGGTGTGATTTGTATTTACGTTTTTCAAATCGGACTGGTCCAGTGGTTTTTCTTTTCTTTTTACTATAGTTCATTATAGTGTTATTTATAAATTATATAGACTTAGTTTTTATATTATATATTGTAAAATATTAGTGTATTTTGAAGTGCACTGTGGGATTTTGTTAGTGTAATTAATGACAGACACTTTTATATCAGAGGGAGATCTGGAGGAGTATGATGATGTGGTAGACCTGTCTGGGTATGTTTTACTGTGAAGTGCTTTACCTCACACTGATTATGTCTAGTTTTTCATCACTTAAAATTATCAAATGCAATGCAAACATTTGCTCTTGTTTTCTGACAGCAGACTATGTATTATTTGGAGAGGAGCCAGGAAAACTGGGGAGGGACTCTTTAAGTCAGTGGACTACACCCCACTGCCCTTACATCAGGCTGATACAAGTATACAACAGCCTTTAGTTGCTCTTTCACTTAAAGATATGTTGAATGTACCAACACAACTGCATTTAGCCAGTGTTTGCTGTTGTTACAATTATTAGACATAATAGAAACACTGGACATTTCAGTTCAATACAAATATAGAACAAATTCATATAAAGACAGGGTGTTTAACATGTTCTTTTGTATTTTGACATTTATGAGATCATTTTAAAAAGCTTAAGGTGTCCAGGTCAAATGCACCTGCAGAACAAAATGACCAACATGCTTTTTGGCTTTATGAAAACAGTTATATTCCTTTTGAAAGAAAATATTATTGCACACTGCAGCTATGTATTGTAAATGTATTTAATCTTATGAGTGCATTAGCGGCAAAAAAAATAAAATGATTCTATTTTTTTCTGATGTTTTAAAGTTTTTTTCAAATATTTTAAATTTTATTTAGACAACAATAATGATGACTAAGTTCAAAATTGTCTTCTTTATTAAATTTGCAATGTGGAACATTTGCCTTTTATCGCCATCTCTGTTTTAAAAATAAAAATGTGCGTTATCAGAAACATATAAATACATGATCAGGGAAAATAAAATGGTTGTATCTCTAATAAGACATTTGCAGTAAAAAAGTTTATAAGTCTGACAGATGCAATTAGAGAGTTAAATACAAGAAAAATTTAGATGCAAATTGAGACAAAGAAAAAAAAAACTTTTACCATTGTTTTGCTTGTGAACAAAGAATTTTGCATACAAATTTAAAAAATAAATAAAAAACATGTTTAGATGTTTAAACATGTTAAGAGAAACATATTTTTGGTTTTCATAAAAACAAATAGCATCTTTGAAGACAAGACTATGAATCACATTTGTAGGGCTAAAAAATGTAACTTAAAGCACCCCAGAAATTTATTGGTTATGCTACAAACAATAAATAAATTCATAAATGGGCAGCTGTTTTTCTTCCCACAAGACAACAAAATGACAAAGTCTCATCAATATCAGAGTATTTTTTGGAGTTAACAGGGTATCAGATTGTATAATAAAACTTCCTACTTCTTTGTTGGATATACAAAACTTGCTCAGCAAAAGCCAGGGCATTTTCAATATTATTTCCAAGCTTATTTCACCAGTAGAATTTACCTCTTGGAGATCTTTCTTTTCATTTAATTAAAGAGTTGTAAATATGCCTGTTGTTGCACTTCCTGTCTAAAATGGTCAATACCCACCGAAAGTAAAAAGCAGGATATATAATGTAAACCCTACTAAATATTAGGTGATTTATAATTAGTTGAACCAAACCTTCGGGGATAGCTATATTCCTTTGATGGAACGAGGGAAGTTCAATTGCAATTACCTAAATTTGTCCTAAGTGTTAGAACATTGCCAAACTATCATCATACCACAGACACAACACAGTAAAAGTTGTTAAAACCATCATCTAAGAAAAAAGAAAGAAAATACATCTTTTTTTTTTTTTTTTAATTTGTGAGGCCTATTTTTCTAAATTAAATCTGTATTTTATAAGTATTTTATAAATTCAAAAATAAACAGACAAAAGGGCAGAACTACCTAATTAATATCTATTTGCTAAAATTTGTGTCACTGTGAAAGCGAAACTACTTTGTTTGGCCTTCCAAAAGAGGACGATATCCGCTTCGTCATGCCTGGAGCTGATCCGTGCTGGTCACTGAGGAAATACATACCGAATACCGAAATGACTTTCACCGTGAACGACGCGGAGTCCAGCCCGTCCAGCCCGGAGTCCAGGGTCGTCACATGTGGTTGCCACAAGCACAAGGTACGCTCCTTTGTAGAATCCGCCTCAAGCCATCCGCCTCACTCAAGGCTGAGGTATGTGACGCTGTTTCGTGGAGAAAGCAAAACTACTTTGTTTGGCCTTCCAAAAGAAGACACGACTAGAAATCATGTTTATGTCACGTTTGTAATGGGTTTTATGTTTATGTCTTGTCGCTCCGCCCGGACAAGGCATCACAATATGTTAAGAGGCGTAACATTTCCGTCACACGCTTGAGGCATTCGGCCAATCACAATGCTCTGGATAGCTGGTCCAATCACAGCACACCTCGCTTTTCAAAGCGATGAGCCTTGTAAAAATCGACGCGTGTCAAAAGGCGGG